>NW_026068217.1:741477-755857 GCF_014885135.2 Alexandromys fortis
AAAAAAAAAAAAAAAAAAAAAAAAAAAAAAAAAAAAAAAAAAAAAAAAAAAAGGAATGTAGCCAGGCAGTGGTGGCACATGCCTTTAATCCCAGCTTTTGAGAGGCAGAAACAGGTGGATGTTTGTGAATTTGAGTCCAGTGCAGTCTACAGAGCAAGTTCCAGGACAGTCAGGGCTACACAGAAACCCTGTTTTGAGAAACCAAAAGAGAAAAAAAATGATATGTTACAAAATGGATGTACCTTTAAAACATTGTGCTACAGAGAAGTAGCCATTCATGAAAGATTGCACATTGTAAAATTCAATTTGTAGGAAATGTCCAGGGTGAAAAAAATCCATAGAGACTGAAAGTAGATTAGGGGTTACCAGGGGCTTACTTGGAAAAGGGGATAATGAGGAGATATTGCTTAATGGTTTCAGAGTTTTTGATTGGGGCGATGAAAAGGTTTGGAAGTATTGTGGTGTCAGTTGCACAATACTGAAAGTATAATTGATGTCATTGTGTGTACATGATAAAATGGTAGATTTTGCTATGTATATCTTATCACAATAAAATGAAATTTTCATTAAAAAATAAAGAAAAATAAAACAGACAGACACACAAACACTATGATTGATAGGAAATACCACTGGATGGCTTGCGTCTTCTGCAAAACGTGAGGGAAGCTCATCCTCAGAGACCAAAGAGTACTTGATGCATAACAGACTGGAGCTAAGCTCGAGGCAAATGGAGCTGAACCAATACTCTGTTCACGCCCCGTTCTCATGATAAGAATCACTTGGGGACTTGTTAACCATACAGAGCACTGATTCTCAAAGTACTGTCCAAGGAGTTCTGGGGGTCAGTGAGGCCCTCTCTCTTCCAGTTACATATCTCTGAAACTAGCTGGATTTTCCTCTATATTTCAGCCAAAAGAACATATAGCAACAAATTGAATGCAGGGGCAGATGTGAGAATCTGTTCAATTCTGCCATTGTAATTTTCGCTGTTAGAAAAAATGCCAGGAGATAGGGGCTCTGTAAACTTTTGTAATGCTGTGAGTTAGTTCTTGTTACAGTGAGAACTGGTTATTTGCTGCTGAAACCGCAGCAGAATTGAGCCTCAGCAGCGGGGAAGGGAGCATAGTTGTGGGTCCCAGTGTTAACACAGCTCACACAACTCAGTTCTTTCTATAGATTAAGTCACACATGAAGCATCCCTTCAAATGACCAAGGAGAAAAGATGCTTCTCTCAAATCATCTCTTTTTTTCTTACATTTTTAAAATTAATTTCTTCTTTGACAATTCCATCCAGATATAATGCATTCTGATTTCTCTCACCTCAGACCCTCTGTTATCTCCCTCCAGCCCCGGCAAGCCTCCTTCATTTTCAATGGTCATGCCTTTGGGTTTCGTGACCCGCTGAGTTTAACCTGCGTCATCTAAAGCAATCATCACAATGTTAAAAAGTTAATTATTGAAGTATCTGTTGTGGCTAGGTGGCAGTGGCACACATCTTTAATCCCAGCATTCAGGAGGCAGAGGTAGGTGGATCTCTGTGAGTTTGAGGCCACCCTGGTTTACATAGTGGGTTCTAGGACAGCCAGGGCTACACAGAGAAACCATGTCTTGAAAAACATATATGTATATGTATGTATGTTGTATGCCCAAGGAGGTAGCTGGCCCAGCAGGTTAATTGCTAAGCAAGCCTAATGACCTGAGTTCAATCCCTAGAACTATTGTAAAAAGACTGATCTTGGGGTGAGCATTTGTAATTTCAGTATTCCTGTGGTAAGATGGGAGGCAGAGACAGGATTAGCTGAAGCTAGCTAGCTAGAGCACAAAATGCAATAGAAACGAGAGAGATGCTGCATCAAACAAGATAAAAGGAGAGAACTGACCCTTGAAAAGTAGCCCTCTGACACTCTGTTCCTTCCCCTAAATAAATAAATGATGTAACCCCCCCACACTCCTGTTAAAAGACACACAAAAGAGTGGAAGATGTAAAACACTATCACTCTTAATTGAATTGTTGAGAACGTAGTCATTTTTATTAAATATGGTTTATATTAATGTGTAATAGGTTTATTGTTTTATACAAACTACAGGCATGTACCGCTGTTCCCAATTTTCCAAGTAATTTTTGAGAATGTGAGGATTTGTTTCCAAGAAACAAACATTGACAGAGAAAAACAATAATTTCCATTATAAATTGTCCTTTAGATGGCTTCTTCGCCTTTTGGTTAGGAGCAAGTGTGGAAATTCTGATTTAGGAAGTCTTTCTTAAGGCCCTGGACTCTGTTGTTAGACAACTGAACTGGGTACTTACTGAGGATGCTTGGTACATGTTGAGCCAATGTAAAGATGTTCGCATGCCAGCAGTGTTTATGACTGACAGGTGGAATTAAAACTAGAGGAATCAGATTTGTCAGGCTGAAAATAGCTGGTCCCCTGGAGATTGTGTGGGTAGTGAGAGTGCTTGATGAGCTAATCCGCATAGCTGTATCTGGCTGTGCTGACAGCCCAAGGACAGGAACAGAAGGTGGGCACTGGAAACTCCAGCTACCTGGGGCTCGGATGAGGTTCTTTAAGTCCCCTTGTACTATACACGCGGCTGGCATTCAGGTTGTCCACTGAGAAGCTCTGACCTGGATTACGGGGGGAGGGGGGGAGAGAAGAGTTCAGGTCCCTCTGGCATGTGGACATAATAGCCTAAGAGGGGAAGCTGAGGAAACCTATAGTTGCCTCTGTTTGAGGAGGGATCTGGAAAGTGTGCTGGGCTTTGGGGGGAGGGGTGGGACAGGGCAATGAAAGGACAAAATGCCTTCCTACAGAGAGCGCCACCTCCTTCTCTGAGTCACATTTTAGGCTCCTTTATGGTACACAGGACTCCTAGTATCTTCCTAGTGGTGGGCATTCAGTCTAAGCATCAGTGTTTGGAGACTTTTCACAATCCCCTGAACTGATCATTTCTCTCTCGTGTATAACACCAACCTGCAGCCTTGCTCTAAGACAGAGCCTTGCTGTGTTGGCCAGGCTGATCTTGGACTCCTGGACTAACAGTGATCCTTCTGTCTCAGCTTCCCAAGTAGCTGGGGTGACAGGGGCATACCATCATGGCCAGCTTCTCTGGGAACACTACTGCAGCGCTTTGTACTTCTCTTTCTCTGTGATCTGTATAGCTTCACTTGCATGTGTCAGAATATCTGACCAAGCTATGTCAGGAAGACAGAAACTCCTATTCACATTTCTGCCTCTAAGGATGTAATATGTGCTCCACAACTACTCAATGAATTAATAAATGATTAAATTTGTTCAAAGAGTTAAAAGATTTCGATTTAAAATAAGGGCCTATTGTCAGCCTGAGCTATACAGTGAGACTCTATCTCAACAACCAAGGGCTGAGAGGGTAACTCAGTGAGAGTACTTACATAATATGTATAAAGGCTTAGGTTTGAGCCTCAGTAGAGTGAGCATGAACACACACACACACGGCAAAAGTAAAAGAAAAACAGAACAAAATATGAGGTTTCTCTGATTCCAGGACCTGAATAATATCTGCATGTTTTTGGCTCCAAAGCAAATGAGGAAAAACCGAGCTGAGTGTAGTAGATGCAGAGGGGACCATGCGACCCATGCTGGGTGGAGGGGTGAACAGAAACGACTGAAGGTCAAAGCAAAGATTATTTCTCTGAACTTGCCACCAGGGTGTTGGCACAGAGACCTACTAGAAAAATTCTTCCATGACAAATCAAAGGCTCTTCTGAGCCGTCTGTCGAGTAAGGGAGTTAGAAAATGAACGTGGCTTTCAAAAGAGCAGCCCCTCCTGTCTGTTTCTCGCTTCCCTGCTCCACTGGTCCTCCGTGACGAATCCCTGCTGAGGAAGGCGTAGCAGCTCCAGCCATTTAGGGCAAGAGGAAGGTGATCCTCAAGAACTAACTTTCCGAGGAAGGGGAAGGCTGGGGCTACCCGCCAGACAACTTAGACTCAGCCCAGGTGACCTCTGACCCCACTGAAAGGCCTGACGCTTTTCTTACCGTACCCATAGGGATTTGGTGTAGTGCACTGTAGAGATTTGGAGGTGAGTGTGATTCAGGTCCTTTTTTTATGTTCTTTGACTAAGTTCCTTCGGGAAGGCCCTGCCATGTGCCTCCAGTGAACTGCTGTGGCTTGGCCTAGTGGTTCAGTACTTTGATGGTTTTTTGAGCATACTCAACCCTTGTGCCTCGAATGCCTCTACCAAAATTCCTGTTAAACTTTAATCTCTATTTTGTGTTGTTAAGAAGGTAGAGACTCACTAGATATGGTGATGCATGCTTGCCGTCTCAGCACTCTGGTGGCTGAGGCAGGAGGATTAGGAGTTTGACATCATCCTGGGCTAGACACAGCCAGACTCTTTTTCAAGGTGGAGACTTGATCTGACTGTGATATCTGGTGGTGGGGAAGGTGGTGGTGGTTTCATGGCGGTGATTAAGGTTAAGGAGATTTTAAGGGGGAAGCACTAATGCCATAGGCAGATGGCTTCTTCTTGCCCCGTGATGCCCCGTGCCACCTTGGGACTCTGTCTAGAGTCTCTGCCAGTGAAGAGGACCTGCAGATGCAGCTGTCTGAGAACAGTTTCCCTAGATTTCAGACTCCTGAGCCGAATATTTGTTCTTTATAAACTAGTCTCTGGTATACTGGAATTGAAGTAGAAAATAGAGCAAGAGGAGCCAGAGAGAAGGCTCAGCAATTAAGAGCATTGCCTGCTTGTCCAGAGGACCTGGATTTGAGTCCCAGCTCCCAAATGTTGTCTCACAACCATCTGAAACTCCAATTCCAGGACATCTGGCACCCTTTTCTGACCTCTTTGGGCACAAGATACACACATATATGTAGGCAAAACACAAGCATACAATTTAAAAATAATAGTAATTTTAAAATTAAGAGAAAAAAAGCAAAGCAAGACCTTAAGGACAGTGGCAGAAGGGGACAAAGAAGGGAGTGGAATAATGCTGTTAGCATTGCTGTCAGGGGTGGTGCTGTCCTCCATGCCCTCACTTGTATCTTCTTGTCATATTTGAAGCTCTCTCTCAGATGACCAGAAAACCCACATTTTGGGGGTACGCAAGCAAGAGCAAGCAAGCAAACAAACACCTATAGACTTTGTTAGCATTTTCACACAGGACAACAGTGCCCACCAGTTCTTATGTCAGATGCTTTCTGGAAACTCTTAAGGTACCCATCTCTAGCTTTTGAAGGATGTTTCAAGGACCAAATATATGTGACCAAACATATTATTCTGGGGAGTTCAGGCCTAGACGGCCTTCTTTGGACCATTAAAAATCTCATGAACTCCAAATTGGGGATCTCTGATCATCACTGTTTTCCTTGACAGAGATAGCAATTGGGTAGCATTTTTAGGTCTTATGTATTCTTTCTAGGACCAACATTGGAGTTCAGGAGAATTCTGGGAGCCTTGTAGACTATATAGGTGGTAAATTAATACTATACCCTACCATTTATCTCATATTTACCCTGTGTACACCAAATGACACAATATTCTCGTCAAGTGGTTGCACTTATAGTGACAGGGAACCCTTTGACCCCTTTAAGTTTCCCTTAACACACTCAAGTTTGTCATAGTCCTATTCAGGTACACATAGAACTTGACATAGCATTCTAGATTATTCTGTTATATAATACCTAATTTCTTTCTTGCCTAGTATTTGTAGCATTTGTATGCATATATACAGAGACATGTATACATGCTAAGGAAACATCTATGGCTCTGTCCATTTACTCAATTGTTCACTTATTCTTTCAACTACTTAGTGTAAACAAGATTTCTCAAGTATCTGCTTTGCCCCAGGAATTTCCTAGCCATGAGGAAGACAACTAAAATGTGGTCTCTCTGCGTGATTTAATCCAAGACCAGAGCTGCAGAGCTTATTTTTCTAGAATTTTCTTTAGGTTGTTTTTAGCACTTTGGGGATATGGTGCTGATCTGCTGTTGACTGATGTAATGGTACTAGCTCACGTATCTTATATTCCCATTTCCAGGACTGACTTCTCTTTTTGAAAGTGACAGTAGCCAGGATTCCTAATCTCTGTCTCCATGTCTCATCGACTGTTACTGTGAGTCAATCACCAGGACCAAGCACCCTACTGTGGCGCTCTTCTAGGCTTGTCCCTTTTGCTCCTGTCCAGACTTGGCATTTGGGGTTCTTCCCTGTCTCACTGCTATGGCATTTCTCTTGCACATCCTGCTCTGCAATATAGTGCCTGTGGTCTTTCCAAGCTGGAGATAATGGGCTCATTTCAATAACAGTATCCCTGCTTACAGAGAAATGTCATTCTCTTTTTGGTTACAGCAGATTTTATGTGCCTAACAAAATGTCACACACTGTGGCTGTGTATCAAAAGTTCTAGGTAGCTGAGCACTGATAGATAGCATAGGTAAATTTTAGGTTTTAAAACCAAATGCAGGGCCAGTGAGATGGGTCAGTGGTAAAGGCACTTGCTGTCTAGCCTGATAACTTGATTTCAATCCCCAGGTCCCACATAGAAGAATTAAAGAACCGAATCCTGCAAATTGTCCTCTGACTTTCACCCATGGCAATGCATGCCTACAGACAGACAGATACACATACATGCATGTACACACTAAATAAATAATGTAATAAAAGTGAATTAGAAAAATCAAGGTACAGCCAGGCATGATGGTATCTGCCTGTCATCTCAGCACTAGTGAGGTAGAGAAAAGAGGATCAAGTCTCAGTCATAAATTAAATTCAAGGAAAGCCTGGCCTATATAAAGTCCTGTCTCAAAAACAAACAATCCCTCCCCCCAAAGAAACCCAGAAACAAAACAAGAAATAACCAAACCTAACAACCACCACCACCACCAACAACAAAACTACAGTTATCAAGGTGTAAAACTGGGTGTAGTGTTACACATCTGTAGTCTTAGCACTCAAGAGGCTGAAGCAGAAATATCACCTGATCAAAAAAGTCTGAGGTTAGCCTGGACGACATAACAAAGCCCTGTCTCACACAAACAAGCCATCAAGGTCTGATGCTCATTACTGACATGATAATCCAGGTGAGGAGGTACACCTCAGTCAAGCCAGCACTCCGGAGGCTGATGCAGAAGGATTGTGAACTTGAGGTCAGTCTAGGATATGTAGCAAGTTTCTCAGCCTGGAGTACATAGAGATACCCTGTCTCAAAAGCACATAATTGGTTTTTTTTTTAAAATGTAGCTGGGTCTTAATCTTGGAGAATTTTACAGATAGTGTCTCTTTTCCACAGTCTAACACACACAATGGTTCTTTGCTCTTCTTAATCCTGTTGCTTCTTCAAAGCAGACATTATCCTTGTTGGAAAGCATCCTAGTAGGCCTAGACCCCTGAAATGTCCACCTTGGGGATCCCACCAATCAGCAGGCTGGTTAATGATCATACATGTCATGCAATAACTTGCTTTTTGTTCAGCACTAGGAATCGAACTACGAATGGGTGGTAAGCACTCTTACACTGAACTGTATTCCCAGCCCTAAGTTTAGCTCTCACTATACAGTCTTATTTGGTATTTCAGGTTTTTCTATTGGGCATGTAAATTTGGGTGAGCTTTTATAACTCTTTTGGTTTTGCTTTTTTGTGGTGCTGGATGGTGACAGTGTTGGGGATGGAATCTAGGGCCTGGCACATTCTAAGAAGCACTTCACCATTAATCTCACCTCTACTACTGGTTTTGTTTTGCAAGTGAGCTGGTATGTAACCAGTCTGACTCACATGTTCAATTAATTAGAAAAATAGTTGATGCCTATATGATGGGCAGGCTGAGGAAGAGCTATCCTAGATGCCAAACCTTTGCCCACCAGGCTTTCATATTGTTTGTGTGCTCAACAAGGCTTTTATCCATTTGTTTCTGATCTCTTCTACCCCTACTTCTGGAAATGCCAGTCAAGAGTCCAGGGATTTGAAGACAAGATACCATAGGACTGATCTGGGAGGGAGTGCTCTAAGTTTGCCTCCTTCATTCTCTGGACTATCACTATCCCACCAATTCACTTTATGAGCCATTTGGTTGCATAAACAACATCTTTTTAGGGTGTTAGTTCCCAAATTGTATCATGCTGTGCTTAGGAGTTCCCTGGAAAGCTTGATACCATGCAAGGTGTCTGGCTCAGCCACAGATTTCTGTTGGTTTCTATCCCTGAGCAGTTTCCAAGTGATGCTGCTGGGCAAGAGACCATGTGCTCTGAGCACTGCTCCTCTCAGGGAATGAATGTCCTGACAGTTTCCCAGAGTCTTCTAGGAGGAGCCCTGGCCAGAGACGCTGGGTGTGGTCAGAGCCAGTAGGATAATATCTTCTTGAAGGGAAGCTGACTGGCTCAAAAATTCCTCTCCTTGCTGACTACCATTTTCAATAGCTTTTCCTTCACATCTGAAGTAGAGGTGCACCAATAGTGTCCACCCTTAGGGCTCAGAGCCCTCATCAAGTCCCTGAAGACGGTTCCTCTATGCCCAGTCCTAAACAAATGGTAGCTTTAGTAAGAGCATTGGTTGAGGCCTTCCTCCATAATTTTCCAGTAAGTCATAGGACAGAAAAGAATGCTAGATCTAGAAGGCCCCTGGATAATGCTGCCACACTGGATATTGGAGTCACCCAGCCCAAGCTGCATGAGCCTGCCATCAGGAATTCTAATGACCTGGATAGAAGGAAGCTGGCCAGCCTTTTCATGCTACTGAATGCACAAATCAATAGAATTAGACACTGGTTTATAATATAAAGACAATTTTATTGCCAATAAAAGCCTTTAATAACTCATTTTTTCCTGTTTCAGTAGGACCTTATTCTTTCTGATGAAAATCCAGTCATAGCATCTCTCATTAAAAATAAAATTATTTTGAAATAAATAAATATATAAAATAAATAGCATATACATTTCATAAATAGTTTGTCCTTATGCACAGTATCCATGCTTACATTTTAATATCATTTCCTTACAACCTACCCCATATCTCCCACTTCGGTGGCAGGAAAACTGCATGTCAGGACGAATGAGAGATCTGCAGAGCTAGGGCAGGAATGGCTTGCAGCAGGGCTGGAGCCCCTAGGATTTTCCAAACGACACTTTCCCAAAGCTCTGTAGGTAGCATCTGTGGCAGATTCCTTGGTCTTTCATTTGCACCCCATCTCAAAGTAGCTGGGTAGATTGTGAGGCAAGACAACCTTGACCCTTAGTGAGGGGGCCCCTGTTCTTTGTCATGCCACCTCATGGGAAAGAACATGAGTAAAGCAAAAAGTATATACAAGATTCCCTCTGACCCATCCCTCCCCCCCATGTCCCTCCCCAAAACAACCCAACCTTGATATACACTTTGAACAAGGGGACAACTGGGTCAAGTTGAACAGTAAGTGCTTCTCTGTTATCTAATTGATAGGAAGGAAGGACTGAAAAGCTATGAGTATAGTGTTTGCAGAGCCAACCATGGCCACAGAGTACACGGGTCACAGAGGTGGCACCAGAGGTCCATTACCTATAGCGGAAGAGGTCTCTGGACATGGAGGGCAACTTAGAAGGATCTACTGGCCTGGGTAAGAAGTGAGTGAACTTCTGGTGTCGTTTAGTCCTGTAGCCCTCCCGGGGTGAGCCGTCTTTATTCAGGGCCACATAATACTGTCTTTCCGAGTCCGAGTGTTTGTACAAGGTGGAGGCATAGGTGTTGTACCAGTTTTCTTCAAATTGTTCCCGGAAAACACATTCACGTGTGAGTTTCTTCTGTGAGGGTGAGAAAATAAAGCAGAGCCCATTATATGACTATTCCGCCATCCCAGTTTGCTGGTGGGGAAAGCCTGAAATAGCAACAGCACATTGAGATTAGAAAATTTCAGTCCTGTCTCCCTGTGTGTCCAAGGAGTCTTTCCTCCACACAGCGCAACACTCCCACCCACATTGTATCTTCTTCATCCTCCTTCATGAGCCACACAAAAATGTTTTGGGTGTGATCTTTCCTGAAGGGAAGGAATTTGGAGGAGCTGGCCTTGGCTGGCTCTTTAACCCCAGAATTTCTATTATGGCCTTCCAATGCCCCTCTGGCACCCACCAGGCTCACTTCCTACTTAGGGCTAATAATGTTTGACTGCACTGAGATTACAGTCACCCACATCAACTGGCAGGCAAAGGCCACGGGTCTATATAAAGCTGCATGGGAGGTGAGCTGTGATCTCTCCTAATGAGCAGCCTGTCAGCTGGAAAGCTCAGAAAAGATCTCCTTGAAAAGCTCCTCCAATCTGGCTACTTAAAGCTGGCAGCTCCTGGGTTTCCTGCTTCTGGCCCTTCTCATACATGATCAGGCCGCCATACTGCTTGCTGGGGTGCCCGATACCGAGTGCTGGGGACAGGCCTATCTCCTAGGTGTCAGAGAAAAATGTGTTCTGATTTCATGGGGTATAGCCAGCCAGAAAGCGTGTTATGTGACTCGAAAGTCTGAGCCAGGATACTGGGATCCCCCAAAAGGGTTAAGGTCAGCAAAGTCACTTACCAAGCTGGGCTAGCTTCCAGAACACAGAAAATGTATTGCAGCCAGCCCATTCCTAGCTAGGGGATTGGGGCTGTCGCCAGTCCCTAGAACCCTCATTCTTCATTTGTTGATGTTATTTGGCCTTTGGGGTTCAGCCGATCTGGAAATCGGGGGCTGTGCTTCTTACTGGAAGGCTGAATCTTTTACTGTTATTTTGTGGCTGCCCATCAGCTACTGCTCTGGGTACCCATTAAAACTAGGAGGTGCTCTTTCGAAACCTTAATGCCCCCAAGCCTAAGCGGCTCCTGACAAACCAGCATGGCTTCCTGTTATCAGAGCACTAGCGCGTCCTCTAATGGAAAAGGTGAAAGCAAGTATATCATACAAAACCTAAGGTGGAGGGCTGAACGGGTAAAGGTATTCTGGAGCAAGGCCCTGAGCGGCCAGGAACAAGAAGACACCAATCCTTTACAGTCGTAAAAGGTCTTTCAAGTGCTAGGTAAACAATTTTATCCTCTGCCTTAGGTTGTCTACACACTGGTGGTAATAGCCTCTGATAAATAGAAAAGCTGAAACTTACTGATCCATAGAGCTCTCCTCGTTCATTCATTCCTAGGTACAGGCCAGAGTCCACTCCCCGGATGCTGATCAGCCCCACAGCCAAGCTGATAAATTCCAGAATTCCTGGGTCAAAAAATAGAACATCACTCTGTTACTCACATGGAGCTAGGAGAAGGCTGTTCTATGACCTACCCATCATTTACCCCCAACTATAGGCAGCTTTACCCCCAACTACAGGTAACCCTGGGTATCCATGGAGAATCATCTGATGAATCAGTCTTCTGCAGCAAGAAATGAAAACCTCAGGGAAAGTGCTCAATCTCTCTAAGCCCCAGTTTTTCCCACGTGTAAAACGGGAAACAATCCTTTCCTTTACTTAACACCGCGATTTTCTTCTTTATTTTGTGGTGCCGGGGTTGGAACTTGGGGCACGCTAGGAAAAAGCTCGATCTCTACGCTCCACCCCCAAGCCCCATAGGTATGCTAGGGTGAAGAACCCATGGGAAGGCTTGCTAACAAACACTCCACAATTACGGCATCAGTGTAGTGGAATACCACACTTTCAAGAAACGGCAAGGCAGTGTTCTCAATGCCAAGCCACCCTCTTCCTCCCTGGCACCCACCTGCGTTCCCTCGCTGTCCTCTAAGCTGAATGCATTTTTTACCCTCTCAGCTGTCATGTCCTTAAAAACCACACAAGGCTGTCAACTGCCTGTAGCTGACTCTAAAAAATGCCACATAGGCCATGCACACGAAGTTTGTTCGCCCTGTTTATGGCTGGAGGGAAAAGTTGGCCCAAAAGCATTCTCTGTTCGCTCAGCCCCAAACTGACAAGCCTGTCAATCTCCTGCCCTCTCTTGAGATTTTAAAGTTGAGCCACGGCTCAGTTGGCAGGTAGTATTGGACTCCAAACTGATTTGGATGTTGTAACTTTAAGGGGAAAGGGAAGAAATTAGAAATGTCCTTTAAACTGACAAGGTTTTCATTTTTTCATTTACCCCATGAGAAAAAAAATGAATTATTAAGAGGGTAAAGGGACACAAAAACAAAATCAGAGACTAAATCAAAATAGTACTGAAGACAGTCAATTAGATCCTTCTTCCTCCTCTTCTTCTTTTGGTTTGGTTTGGTTTTTTGAGACAGGGTTTCTCTGAGTAGCCCTAGCTGTCCTAGAACTCACTCTGTAGACCAGGCTAGCCTTGAACTCACAGAGATGCACCTGCCTCTGCCTTCATGGTGCTAGGATTAAAGGCCTGTGCCACTACTGCCCAGCTAGATTGTTCTTTGCTATTCCTTCCTCTAACCACATTTTCAGCAGAGACCAGAAACTCAACACACTTGTCTGAAAGCATGTACTGAGTTTACACACTTAGCTATCTTTCATGCCAAAAGTATGATTAGTAAGGGTAATATTTTGATATTCTATATAAGAGGTAGAACTTGTCCCAAAAGGATAAGATATTGGAGGCTGTTGGGATGGCTCAGAGGGTAGTAAAAGTGCTTAATACTATGTCTGAAGATTTGAGTTTGATCCCTGGGACCCACATGGTAGAAGGAGAGAACTGACTCCTGCAAGTTTTCCTCTGCCTTCACTTGTGCTATGGCACATGCATTTCTCTATGCATTTCTCTCTCTCTGTCTCTGTCTCTCTCTCACACACACACGCACACACACTTACAAAATAGATAAATAAATACATAAATAAATACATAAATGTAATAAAGTTATTTTTTTAATGAGAAAGTAGTTAGCAATGCAGTCCAAGCTAACCTTCTGTCTCTATCTCCTAAGGGCTAAAGTAAAAACTTAGAAGCACTGCATTCTGCAATCAGGTTGAAAACTCCAGTGGGAAGTTTTCTATCAAGTTCTAGTGGCTAGCCTGGCAATGGAGGTAGTCAATCAATCATGGTAGCTTTGGTGGTACATGTTTTTATGGCTCATTCTGATCTATTTGAAGGATCTACAGCTCTGCTACCTGTCTATGGAACACTTGAGGGTTGGTCTTTTGCTTTTCACGTTCAAATTCTCTGAGTCTTATCCTTATTCTGACTGTTAGTAACTTTTAAAAAGTTGTTTATTATTGTTGTTGTTGTGTTACTGTGTATGACACACATGTGTGGAGATCAGAGGGAAATTTGGGGGAATCACTTCTCTCTTCCTATCATGGATTCCAGGGATTGACCTCTAGTCCTCAGGCATGCACAGCAAGTCTTTGACTTCTGAGCCATCTATCTCATCAGGCTCCTGATTCCCAGTAGCTCTTATAGCACAATGCAGATGGTTTCAGGAGGAGAATGCCATATGCCTTAACGAAGGAAGGGTAAGACGGTGATGATGGGGGCTAATCAACCATTGACTTAATGAAAAGCGATCTTCAATTGCTCTGAAAGAGGTTCTGCCCTTTAAACATTTTAATGAACAACTCATAAGAGGACACAGGAACACAGCTTCCCTTAGCCCCAGTGGAGACCCAGTTGGAAGGGATGAGATACTCAAGATCCAAAGAGGTTTCAGAAGGTTGGAAAATGGGCTGACTCCAACAGAATAAGCATAATTATAAGCGAATAGAAAGTATTGTACCTTGGTCCCCAAAATTAGCTTCACCAGAGATTTGTGTTTGGGGTTTTGTTAAGGGAGAGTGAGCGCCATATGCACACAGCTAACTTCACTCCTTAGCTCATGGCCCCTTGTCATAGTTGCATTGTTCGAGGGCTTTTCCGCCATCTATCTCCCTCTTGACATCTTTGTATCATACCACCATACACCTCCCACTTCAGAACTGAATGTAGGGCCTTGAACGTGCCAGGTAAGTAATCTGCCACTATCTACCTAGAACTTGTGTGTTTTCTTGAGAGTGTGTGTACTTTTGTATTTCTGTGCACTTAACATTTTTTTTCTTTTCTCTCTCTCTCTCTCTCTCTCTCTCTCTCTTTTGGTTTTGGTGCTGAAGATTGATCCCAGTAGCCAGAATATGTTGTGTGTACTTTAATTATATATGTCTGCTTGTTTCTACAGTGGGGGAGTGTAGCCCAGTGAAACTCAAATAGCAAAGGCTTCTGGGATTTCATTGACCAGTTAGCTCACTTTGTTGGTGATTAACAGGGTTATTGAAAAGCTAATGTAGAGTTGACAAGTGGCTCAGCAGGTAAAGGTACCTGCTTACAAACTTGCCCACTTGAATTCAATTCCAGGGACCCGTGTGGTAGAAGGTGAGAACTTCCCCAAGCTGTCCTTTTGACCTACACATGTGCAGCTGTGGGTGACACACATGCCTCCAATCACCCAACACACCCATTCTCTCTCTCTCTCTCTCTCTCTCTCTCTCTCTC
>NW_026068217.1:755968-817943 GCF_014885135.2 Alexandromys fortis
CTCTCTCTCTCTCTCTCTCGCGCGCGCGCGCGCGCGCGCGTACACACACACACACATACATACACTAAAGAAATAAAATATAATAATAGTTTTAAAGTTAAGGTAGGACTGGCAAGATGGCTCAGTGGATAAAAGCAATGGCTGCCTAACCTCCAACCTGAGTTTGATCCTGGGACTCAAATGCCAGAAGGAAAGAAGCAACTCCTGCAAGCTGTCCTGTGACCTCCATACACTGACGCGTCTTCTTCCTCCCCAACCCACAAAATGAAAAATAAAACTTCAAAAAGCTAATATAAAACAGGTCAAACAAAAATAAATGTTATCTGGGTGTGGAGGCATATATCTGTACTACTAATACATGAGGGTCTGAGGCAGGAGGACAGGTAATTCAAGGCCGGCCTGTGCTCCATAGGGGGACCCTGTCTGGAAAACACAAAATCAAAACAAAAGAGCAAACAAACAAAGACCAGGTAAATTGACACACACCCATAATCCCAGGAATTAGGAGGCTGAAAGATGGGGCTCCCAAGTTTGAGGCCAGCCTGGGCTACATAGTGAAACACTGTCTTTAAATCTTTTACATTTGTTTTTGTTTTTGAGACATGGTCTTATGTAGTTCGGGGTGGCCTTGAAATTGAACTCTATGCAGCTGAGGATGACCTGATCCTGACCCTCTTGCTCCATCTCCTAGGCAGTGGTATTACAGATTGTGCACCTTGATGCCTTTTTAAAAATGAAAAATATATTAAAACCTAGTATAAAATAGGAAACAAAAGTGGGGGTAGGCTGTATTCAGAGAGCGCTAGTTACTAACATGAGAGAAGGGCCTGCTCTGCCACTCCACTTGGTCTGGACAGGATCATGCTGGGGTTCTGTGTCTGGTTCTACTGTGCCTAGAGAGGGTGTTGGAAAAAAATGTAGAGTGGCCTATCTGGCAAGACGATCCCAAGCCATACTTTGATTCTGCTCTGGGTGCTAAACTCTGAGGGATACCAAACCATGCTACTAACCAACCATCTTTGCTTTGCTAAGGCAGCTCACCTTTGAGCCTCTAATCACAGCAGTTGCCCCTTTCTCGAAGGATCCCATGTCCCAGACTACCCTGAGCTCATTAAGTAGCAGAGGGAAGCCTGTGATCTCACTTTCAGAGACCTGGTGTGAGAACAAATCATGAACCCAAGAGGTGTGGCCATTTGAGTCACCAGTTTTTTTTTTTTTTTTTCTCCAACTCTCTGTGAACCCTGATGCCAAAGGACAGATCATACAGGATGTTGCTTGGGTTGTGTCCAGTAACAGGGGTCTCCAACAGCTGGAATCATCCCTGCCCAGCTGTCTTTGGGCATCATTTGCCTTTGCCAACTTTCCTATTAGTTGGATTCAGACTGTGGGAACCCAGTGGCACATGATGATGGAACAGATATTTCTAAACCTTCTCCTGAATCCCAGCCAGCATGAAAGGGGAGCGAAAACAAGCCATTTTCATATTTTCCCAGCTCCAGCTGGACAGGGGTGTTAACAGCAGAGCGTTGAGGCAAAGTATTAAGTAGACAAAGTTTGTCATCGGTTCTCACCCCTTCGAGGCCCAGGACCTCCGTCTCCTCTGCCTCATCTTGACCTGCCCACCTCATGCTCTGGCATTTTCTCGACAGTTTCCAGACTCTTCTTACACCTCCCTCCCCAGGGCCTCAATCAAAACGGATCTATCCTGGGCCCCAGTGTTTCAGGACCTTGCTAGATGACTGGCTAATGTGTCATTTAATCTGGTTCCCTCAGCCATCCTGTCAGACCATCAGGGCCAAGACAGTGCTGCCCTGGCCCTCGGCCAAATAAGAACCAGATCGCTCAAAACCCAAACCAGCTGCAGCAGCCTGCTCCATCCCACCTGGCAGGAGGCCTCTCCTCCAGTCTGGCTCCCCAGCCCAGCTCTGTTAGTCCACAGGTGCCCCTCAGGAATGTCAGGCTCCCTATGAAGCTCATGTAAATGCCACCAGCCAGGCGGGGACTGAAAGACTCCTGGCTACTGACTGCAGATGGAGAACAGGGAGCATGTGCAGTGCCAACAGGTTATTATTTGGAGTCGGGGCTGCACTTGGGCTCAGCCTGACTTGTTTAGAACACATGGATTCCAGGGTAATCCTTGGGGGCCCTGCTCTCCAATTACAACAAA
The DNA here is from genome assembly GCF_014885135.2 of Alexandromys fortis. Lineage (NCBI taxonomy): Eukaryota > Metazoa > Chordata > Mammalia > Rodentia > Cricetidae > Alexandromys > Alexandromys fortis. The sequence continues at coordinate 758,136 of NW_026068217.1, forward strand.
TAGCTATTTACTTTACATGGCCTTCGGAGACTCCCTCCTCCCCCCAAGCAGAAATCTATAATATTTTATATCTTAAGTCTGGCCTACTTTACCCTGCTGGAATGTTGACTGCTAAAGCACTTATGGAATGTTAAAGTTTCGATTTATTGAATACTCTGGCTGATTAACTCAAATGTGGAGGGCGGAGAGTGTGAGCAAACTCAAACACCACCTCGTCCTGTGCCAAATGCTAAACCGAGTAAGAGTGTGTTTGAAAGTTGGCAGGGGAGGTTATGAAGAGACAGCTTTGACCAGTTATCATTTCCTTTACAGGAAATACACGGATCTGCCAAGAAATCAAGGAAGGAGGAAAGGGAAAAGGTGATGTGGAGGTGGTCTCAGGAAGTTTGTTTTTTCTAAAAGGCCAAACCCAAACTGAAGCAGTCAGTTAAGCGGCAGTGCAAACATCCCCTCCTCCGCCAGCTTCACTTCCTCTGGTTTCTCCTTAAACTTAACACCCTTAGCAGGTATGGGAGATGAAAAGAAATCAAGATGCGTCTTTAGGGAGGCAATTAAAGACCACTTATCCCAAGAGCCTATTACTGATTTATGTTGACCTTGTAGATTATTGGGCTCAGCTTAGGCAGAGTCAGACAAACATAGCAGCTGGGAGAAGTGCCCAAGTTCACCAATTTCATTACCCCCACCCCACATTTCACCATCATTTCAGGCCTTTGCTTTTACACATATACATATAAACACACATGCACATATATGCACTTCCTTTATGTATGAACCAGTCCAATATCTTTAGGTTCTTTCTGGGAGCCTCTGAGTTCAGGGTGGGAGTCCCATTCCTTAGGAAGAGGAACAAAAGGGGACTTCTAAATCACAAGTGATGGAAGGGAAAGAAGCCAAGTTAACACTCCCTCTTCTCCCACCCCACCTCATCACCCTTTTGAGGACCTGCTGCAAGTTTATACAGACACCTGCACCCCTCCATTACCCCTCCCAACCTACTGTACTCCAGCTCTCGTTGAGTGCATTTTTCCAAGATGACACAGACCTCATTAGGGTTCCTGCCTGCTCCCAGCAAGGAAGACCAACCCTGGTCCTAGTTGTTTGCTATGCTTGGCCTTAGGCTGCCCCCTCCTCTGCTCCCCTTTTCTTTTCTTTCCTTTCTTTTGTTCAAAACTGAGCACTCCAGATGCAGCTCTAGAAAAGCATGTAGAATGGGAAGATGGGAAGGATGGGGGGGGGGGAAACGAAGCATGTCCCGCTTGAGGGTAGTCGTAGAAAATACCCTTCTTGCATTACAGGGACCTTGGGAGGAAGCAGAGGACATTGAAAGATGGAGGAGACAAGGTGACTGTCACAGCACCTGCTTGATGGCTTAATAGAGAATAGGAAATTGAAAATAAAAATGGCAAATTATTGAAGAGGAAACAGAAAGCTAAAGATTTCTATCGTGGATCAAGGTTTATATTAATCGCATAATTAGTTCTGAATGTAGGCAGGCAGCTGGGTGCTCTGAACAGTCTGTATAGTTCCGGGCAGGCGGAGGCAATCCCACTTTGGAGATTAGACATTTCCTGTCCTGGGCTCAGGGGACACCTGTTTCTGGGGTTGGCAGTGGGCTCAGGATAGTTTTCTCACGTGGGCAAGGAGTTAGTTCTAGGCAAAAGATGCCCAAGCCTTGTGTCCTTCTGTGATGGGTGCCGCGAGTTTTTCCTAGATTCTCAGGTAGCCGGTTTATGCCATGCTGCCTGGACTGGCTCCTGCCCTGCCCTGAGCCATCCCAAGGATGGCCTGTGCCATGGCTACAGGGTCCCGGCCGGATAAAAGTGATCCGGGTGCGGGTCGCCAGCCACCACGCCCGTGGGCCCCGAAGGCTCCTGCTCTGGGTGATCAGCTGCCATGGGCCTGCCACCCTCGAGGTTCCGCCAGCCTTAGTTCCCTTGCCTCCTAGGCAAGGATTCCCACTCTTCTCCTGGCTCCACCTGCTTCCATCAGAGGCCCGACGTTGGGGTTCTCACAAGGAGCCCCTAGGTCCCGAAGGAGGGAGGGTGGAGCGGGTGGGAGAGGCCGCACCGCGAGGCGCCTCCGCCCCCTCCGGGGAGAGTCGCGGGGCATGGGGGCCCCAGGGTCGCCGCGAGGCTAAGGGCCCTGCCACTGCGTCCCGCCCCGACGGGTCCGGACAGCACCCGGCCCAGGGAGGCTCAGCGGGCCCCCCTGCGCGACATCCCCAAGCCGTCGGCTCCCCCGTACGCGGTCCACCCGCCTCCCTCTCCTCCCGGCTGCGTCCTCACCGAAGCGGCTGTGGTCGTGGCGGGTGCCGTGCACGGTGCCATTGGGGAAGATCTCCAGGTGGAAGCCGGTGCGGCAGTAGAGCTGGCGGCGCCGCAGGATACCCTTCAGGTGGGCGAAGTCTGTGGGCGAGCCGCGCTGCAGCTTCCCCTCGATCTGGCCCAGGCGCTCGTTCAGAAAACCCGGGGAGTCAGCTAAGGGCACGTTCCCCAGAGACGAGGAGAAGCCGTGCAGGTCCCAGTCCAAGGAGGCAAAGACGCCCCCCACCTCCGCCATGACGGGGCTGGCGGCGGTGCGGGCTGAACCGGGGCCGCGGGGCGCGAACTGCCTCTCCCCGCGGCAGGCGCGGGCGGGTCGGCGGCGCTCGCTCGCTGCGAGGCTCCGTGCTCTGCCCAGCTGCAGCACACGTCTGTTCGCGTCCAAAGAACTTCTTAGCGGCTGGGAGCGTGGGGCAGCGCGCTCCTGACCTTGCTCTCAGTTAAAGTGCGGCTTCCCCTCCGCATCCATCTCTCCTGGCCTCTCATAGCTGGCTTCGAGGAGCTATCAGATGCAAACGGCACTTTATATACGTACCCACTCCCCTTCCATTGACATATTGGATATTTAAATACAAGCCACACCTCACTGGCATCCCCTCAGAGATTGGTGTGTGGGTTCTTTCCTTTTTTCCCCCCTTCTCGTATCCATTTGGCTCTTTTTGGGAGAGGGGGTGGAGGGGGAAGCGAGAGAGCTTCACTCCCTCTTTTATTATGAAAAAAAAAAGGCAGGAAAAAGCTACACATTGCAGTGAGGCATAACTGCTTTTGGCAGGATTTCTTAAACTGCTGATGAAATAACGGAGTCCAGTACGTGGAAGCCATCGGCGCCCACGGCCACGCAGGCCGGTTCCGCGGGGGTCTGCTTGTTGGTCTGCTGCAAGGGCCATCCCCACCTCCCATGCATACTCTGGTTGCTCCCCTCGGGAAAGTGCCTGAGACTGGGGCTCTGGGAGGGCGTCCTCGAGCCGCTGAGCCCCTCTTCTCTGGCTCTTAAGAGACTGCGGAAGGGGTATCTGGCCCGGGACAGGGGTGCTCCGGTTCCTTTGTTCTGCTGTCCCATAGTCCCACTCCCCACCTGTAGGTCCACAGGGGCTGAGGAAGCGAAAAAGATCCTGAAGCCGAATGCAGTTGCAACAGTAAGGACTGAGAGGTGGTGAAGGTCCCTACAGACACCAAAACGGAGGGGGGGGGGGTCCTTAAGGGGTTTGAGAGGAGCGGGAAACCCCAGAAGGGAAAGAAGACTTTTAAAAAGACGCTGTGATTTAGGCATAGAAACCGGGGTGTGTGTGTGTGGGGGGGGGTTGAGAAATAGAAAGCGATCTTTTTGAAAAATGATCTCCATGGCTTTCTGGACGCACTTTTACAAGGCTCAGGAGAGCAAGCTCGGTGAGAAGCTGTTGGAAGCCGGGTGGGGGCTTCCCCCCACCTCTTTTCTTGTTGGAAACAGGTGTTTCCTCGCTCTGTCCTGTGCCCTGTTCCAAGATATTCTATCAGGAAGAGCTGCAGTCGGGGTGGGAACTGGCGGTAGCCAGGACGACAGGCTGGGTGGAGAGGACCTGGCAGGCAGGTGCCTGCCTGCCGTGAGCCCCTGCTTCTCTGCCCCGCACCTGAACCCCACGGTCCCTCTGGGGCTCTGGCGCTTGGCCTCCTTCTTGCCTATTAAATGGCGTTGTTGCTTGCAGTTTTCACACGCAGCAGGCGCTGGCCGCCTTCCCAGGTTCCTGTAGTGACTGAACCCCCAATTCTACCCTTCCGCGCCTTTGCTGCGCCTCCTGCTGGAGACCCCACCGAGCTGCAAGTTCAAATTCAGGGTTACCATAAAAATGAGTAAACAAGATTCCCCACAACTCAGTGCAATTCGAGGCCCTTCTCTTAAGCTCCCATGTGCGCTCTGTGCTCACTTCCTGTAGCAATTCTCAGTTTGGAATAACATTGTGGCTTGGCCCTGCTCTGCCTCTTTAGCTCAGAGGGAACCTCCAGGGCCAAGTACAATGCCTGACACATGTAGGCACTCAAAAGTAATATTATGCTCTCAGTAACAGAGAACACAGATGCAAGTTACCACCCAGTTATAGTGGGCCCACGAATACAAACGGTGGCTTCCAGAGGTTGGAGAAATGGCTCAGTGCTGACGAGCGAGTGTTTCACTTGTAGAGGACTCAGGTTCTGTTCCAGCCACCCGCATTGGTTCATAGATTCTTGTAATGCCAGCACCAAAGCATCAGATGCCCTCTTCTGGTGTCCACAGGCACCCATGCACATGTGCACAGGCACATATGTACACATAACTTTTAAAAAATTAAAAACACATTTAAAAGGGTGGAGTCCATGTTAGAATACATATAAAAGAAACTACAGGCCCTCTTGGATTACTTTTAAAGTATTCCAAGTAAGAACTTGGTGTGGTGGCTCCCACCTGTAATTCCAGCCCTTGTGGAATTTAGAGTGAAGCCAGCCTGAGATGCACAGCAAGAACCTCTTTCAAACGAAGGAAGGACTGAACCAATAAGAAATTATCCAAAGTGCTGAACACAGTAACTCACACTCCCAGTCTCAACACTTTGGAGGAGGCAGGAGGATCAGGAGTTCAAGGCTAGACTGGACTTTGATACCCTGTTCCAACAACAATAAAACAAGGGTTTATGGTGAAGTGTAGATTCATGAAGCAGAGAGGAGGGAGAGAGGGAGTGAGTGAGGGAGAGAGAGAGAGAGAGAGAGAGAGAGAGAGAGAGCGAGAGCGAGAGCGAGAGAGAGAGAGAGAGAGAGAGAGAGAGAGAGAGAGAGAAAACTTATCTAGGTAGGGATCCTGGACCCATTCTGGGCTAAGGTGATTTTTGTAATGAATGGGCCCTGAGGCACATATGGGAAGAATCTTTTGCAGGGTCAGAAGGACCACTTCCAAAATAGAGAAAATGGAACAATTTTAATTGTTAAAAAGTAATTCTTGAAGATTTTAATAAGTGTCAAATAAAAAAAATAGATGAAACAACTCTGATAAGCACACACTATAAAGAATGTAGATGTTTATGATGAAATAAATCATACATTTTTACATGTTTTTCTTTTATCAAACATAGATTCTTTTCTTATGCAGTATATCCTGATAACAGTTTCCCTTCTCTCTACTCCTCCCAGTTTTCCCTCCCCTCTCCTCTCCTCTGGATCCACTCCCTTTCTGTCTGTCATTAGAAAAGAACAGGCTTCTGAGAGACAACAACCAAATAAAACAACATATAATAAAATGAAGCGAAAGCTAGCATATCTAAGTTAGATTCGGCAACCCAACAGGAGGAAAAGAGTCCCAAGAGCAGGCGCAAGAGTCAGAGACCCACTTGTTCTCAAAGTCAAGAGCCCCATGATGACTCACGCATTAATACCAGCACTTAGGAGGCAGAGACAGTTGGATTTCTCTGATCTTGAGGCTATCCTGGTCTACAGAGTGAGTTCCAGGACTGGATTCATAACTACTGGGAAACCCTGTTTCAAAAAAAACAAAACAAAGCAAAAGAGTCTCATAAAAATATTAAGCTAATAGTTATAACATATATGCAGAAATGCAGACCCATGTAGGCTCTGTGCTTGTTGCTTCAGTCTCAGTGAACTCATATGTACCTTGCTTAGATGATTCAGAGGGCCTTGTTCTCCTGGTGTCCTTCATTGCTCCTGGCTCTTACACTTTTTCTCCCTCCTCTTCCATGGGATTCCCTGAGCTCTGGGTGGAATGAATTGATGGAGACCTCCCATTTAGACTCTCTCTATACATATAATGTCTGGCTGTGGGTCTCTGCATCCATTCCCATCTGCTGCTGGAAGAAGCCTCTCTGATGATGGCTGGATATATATACACAAATAGCAGAATATCATTAGAAATTATTTTATTGATTTTTTTCTAGAATTTCAAAAATTACATTGATTTTTATTGATTTGGTTTTACCCTAAGTCTCTGGGCTATCCAGTTTCTGGTTCTTGGTCCCTCAAGCAGTGTTGGGTAATGGGTTTCTTCTCGTGGAGTGGGCCTTAGGGTCAAATTAGACATTGATTGGCTACTCCCACAACTTCTGTGCCACCATTGCCCTAGCATATTATGCAGGAAGGACAGATTGTAGGTCAAACGTTTTGTGGTTGGGTTGGTGTCCACATTTATCTCTCAGTAGCTTACAGAGTACCTTCCTGTACCAAAGGGACTAGAGTGTAGGGGTGAGGGCTTCATGCAGGCACCAGTTCGACTTCTTCATGCTTAATGAGTTTGTGTGTGCGTGTGTGTATTGTCTTCTGCAATGGGGCCCAGTGTCAGTTTTCAGAGAGCAACCTTCTTTCTTAGCAACAGCCTGGGTTGTTTGGGAATTTCCATGGAACCCCCGTGGCCAACAACTCACCTGAATACATCCTAGTTCTGCTACAGGAAGCTTAGCCTTGCAACAAGAGATCCCCATTACTAGGAGTATTTATTAGGATCACCTTCATACATTCCAGGAAGTTTCCACTGCACTAGGTTTCCACCCCCTACTTGTCCACACAATTCCAGCCATCTCTCCCTACTCTCTCTCTCCACCCCATCTTCCCACCATCTGATCCACCATTCCTGTTCTGGCCCCATTCCCAGTCAACTAGTAAAGTCTATTCTATTTTTCCCTCCCAGGGATACCTCTGAGTGCCCCCTAAATCCCCCTCTTTACCTAACCTCTCTGGGTCTACAGATTGTAGCTTGGTTATCATTCATGTAACGGCTATTATCCCCTTATAAGTGAATAAGTACCATATTTATGTTTCTGCATCTGGGTTACCTTACTCAGGCTGTTTTTTTCTAGTTCCACCTATTTGTCTTCAGACTTCATGATGCCATTTTTTTTATATCTGAGTGATATTCCATTGTGTAAATATATACCACAATTTGTTTATCCATTCTTTTTTTGAGAGACATGTAGGTTGTTTCCAGTTTCTGGCTATTAATAAAGCTGCTATGAGCATTGTTGAACAAGTGTCTTTGTGAAAGGATAGAGAGTCCTTTGGGTATATGCCCAAGAGTGATATAGGTGGAACTTGAGGTAGATCGATTCCCAGTTTTCTGAGGAACTGCCATATTAATATTCATAGTGGTTGTACAAGTTTGCACTCCCACCAGCAATGAAAGAGTGTTCCTCTTGCTCTACATCTTCACCAGCATAAACTGTCACTTGTATAATTGATCTTAGCCATTCTGGCAGGTGTAAGAATGTAGTGATATTTCATTTGTATTTTAATAAATAAAGTGTGACTGATGATCAGAACACAAAACAACCACACTAGTCAGCCATACAGGCCAGGCAGTGATGGCACACACAGCTTTAATCCCATCAGCCACACTAGTCAACCATACAGGCCAGGCAGTCATGGCACACACCTTTAATCCCAGCAACCACATTAGTTAGCCATAGAGGCCGGGCGGTGATGGTGCATGCCTTTAATCCCAGTACTAGAGAGGAATATATGGTGGGATTAGATAAGAACTTGCTTTTCAGTTTGAAGATTTCATAGAGGTAAGAGCTCTCTAGTGGCTTGGTTGTTTTGCTTTTCTGATCTTCAGATTAGACCCCAATATCTGTCTCTGGGTTTTTATTATTCATACTACATAAGCTGAATCTCAAAGTAGTTTTGATTTGCATTTTGCTGATGTCTAAAGATACTGTACATTTTCTTAAGTGTTTCTCAGCCATTTAAGGTTTCTCTATTGAGAATTTACTGTTTAGATCTGTTCCCCATTTAACTTTTTTTTTTTTAAAAAATAATGCATTTATTTTTATTTTATATACATTGATTTTTAGGATTTACAGATAGTTGTGAACAGCCATGTGGGTGCTGGGAATTGAACCCACTTCCTCTGGAAGAGCAGCCAGTGCTCTTAACTGCTGAGCAATTCCCCAATTTTTAAATTGAATTATTTGTTTGTTTTTGATATCCAGTTTCTTGAGTTCTTTATATATTTTCGATATTAGTCCTCTATCAGATGTGGAGTTGGTAAAAAATATTTTCCCATTCTGTAGGTTGCAGTTTTGTCTGATTGGCAGTGTCCTTTGCCTTACAGAAGCTTTTCAGTTTCATGAGGTCTCATTTATTGATTGTTGATCTTAGTGCCTGCGCTACCAGTGTTCTGTTCAAGAACTCGTTTCCTGTGCCAATGTGTTCAAGGCTATTCCCCACTTTCTCTTCTATCAGGTTCACTGTATCTGATTTTATGTTGAGGTCTTTGATGCACTTGGACTTGAGTTTTGTGCAGGGTAATAAACTTGGTCTATTTGCATTCTTCTACATGTAGCGATCCAGTTTAACTAGCACCATTTATTGAACATGCTCACTTTTCCCCAGTGTGTATGTCTGGCTTCTTTATGAGAAATCAAATGTCGATATGTGTGTGGATTTATGTATGGGTCTTCAATTCAATTTCATTGATCAATGTGTGTTTTTATGCCAAAGTCATGCTGTTTTTATTACTGTAGCTTAGTTATATATGCATGAGACCTCCACCAGTCTTTTTATTGTTCAGAATTGTTTTAACTATCCTGGGTTTTTTGTTTTTCTATATTAAGTTGAGAATTGCCCTTTCAAAGCTTGTGAAAATTGTGTTTGAATTTTGATGGGGATTGCATTGAATCTGTAGATTACTTTTGGTAAGATGACCATTTTTACTATTTTAATCCTACTAATCCATGAGCATGGGATATCTTTCCATCTTCTGATAACTTCTTTAATTTCTTCAAAGACTTGAAGTTCTTGTCATACAGGCCTTTCACTTGCTTAGTTATAGATACACCAAGATATTGTATATTATTTGTGGCTATTGTGAAGGGTGTTGTTTCCCTGATTTCTTTTTCAGCCCATTTGCTATTTGTATGTAGGAAGGCTACTGATTTTTTTTTTTTGAGTTACTTTTGAATCCAGCCACTTTGCTGAAAATGTTTATCAGCTGTAGGAGTTCGTGGTGACATTTTTAGGGTCCCTTATGTATACTATCACGCCACCTGCAAATAAAGGTACTTTGACTTCTTCCTTTCCGATTTGTATTCCCTTGATCTCCTTCAGTGGTCTTAATGCTCTAGCTAGAACTTCAAGTACTGTATTGGGTAGATATGGAGAGAGTGGGCAGCCTTGTCTTGTCCCTGATTTTAGTGGAGTTGTTTTGAGTTTCTCCCTACTTAATTTGACGTTGCCTATAGGCTTGCTGTAAATTGCCTTTATTATGTTTAGGTATGTCCCTTGTAGCCCTAATCTTTCCAGGACTGTTGTTATGAAGAGGTGTTGGATTTTGTCTAATGCCTTTTCTGCATGTAATGACGTGATATTTTTTTTTCGTTCTGTTTGTTTATATGGTAGATCACATTGACAGATTTTGGTATGTTGAGCCATCCCTGCATCTCTGGGATAAAGCCTACTTGACCATGGTGAATGATCTTTTTGATGTGTTCTTGTCTTTGGTTTGCCAGTATTTTATTGAGTATTTTTTCATCAGTGTTCATGGGATGTTTTAGTTAGGGTTTCTATTGCTATGATGAAACAGAATGACCAAAAATCAAGTTAGGGAGGATAGGGTTTATTTAGTTTACACTTCAGCATTGCTGTTCATTACTGATGGAAGTCAGGACAGGAACTCAAATAGGGCAGGATCCTGGAGGCAGGAACTGATGCAGCGGTCATGGAGGGGTGCTGCTTACTGGCTTGCTTTCCATGACTTGCTTAGCCCATCTTCTTATAGAACCCAGGACCAGCAGCCCAGGGATGGTACCACTCACCATGGGCTGGGTCCTCCCCATTGATCACTAAATGAGAAAATGCTTTACAGCTGAACTTCAAGGAAGCATTTCCTCTGCAGAGGCTCCTTCCTCTGATGACTCTGACTTGTGTCACGTTAATACACTTAGCTACCTAGTACCGGGAGAACTCGGTCTATAATTCTCACTCTTTGTTGAGTCTTTATGTGATTTGGGTATCAGAATAACTGTGGCCTCATAAAATGAATTGGGTAACAATATTTTTGTTTCTATTTTGTGGAATAATTTGAGAAGTATGGGCATAAACTCTACTTTGAAAGTCTGGTAGAAGTCTGTGCTGAAAACACCTAGTCCCAATTTTTTATTGTTTGGGAGAATTTTAATGACTATTTGTATTTCACGATGGGCTAAAGGTCTGTTTAAGTTGTATCTACTGAGAAAATTGCCCATTTCTTTTAGATTTTCTAATTTTTTGGAGCACAGGTTCTTAAAGTATGTCCTTATGATTGAATTTTCTCTATGTCTGTTGCTATATCCCCCTTTTGTTTTTTATTTTGTTAATTTGGATATACTCTCTCTGCCTTTTAATTGGTTTGATAAGGCCTTGTCTATTTTGTTCTTTTCTCAAAGAACCAATTCTTTGTTTTATTGTTTCCTTGTATTGTTCTCTTTGCTTCTATTTTATTGATTTCATGCCCCAGTTTCACCATTTCTTGCTGTCTACTTCTCTTGAGTGTAATTACTTCCTTTTGTTCTAGAGCTTTCAGTTGTGCTGTTAACTTGCTAGTATGAGATCTCTCTAAATTTGTTTACGTGATGGTACTATGAAATTCATTATGTCCCATAAGTTTGGGTATGTTGTGCATTCATTTTCAGCGAATTCTAGGAAGTCTTTAATTTTTTTCTTATTTCTGCCTTGACCCATTTTTTTTCATTCAGTAGAGAAGTTTTTCAGTTCCATGAATTTTTAAACTTTCTGTTGTTTCTGTTGTTGATGCCCAGCTTTAATACATGGTGGTCTGATAGGATGTAGGAAGTTATTTCAATTTTCTTGTATATGTTGAAATTTGCTATATAACTGAGTATGTGGTCAATTTTAGACAAGGTTTCATGAGGTGCTGAGAAGAAGGGATATACTTTGGTGTTTGGGTAAAATGTTCTGTAGATATCTGTTAGGTTCATTTGGTTTATAATGTCTGTTAGCTCTACTATTACTCTGTTTAGGCTTTTTTGCTTTTGGTCTGGATAACCTTTCCATTGGTGGGAGAGGGGTACTGAAGTCTCCCACTGTCAATGTGTGAGGATCAATATATAATTTAAGCTGTAGTAGTCTTTCTTTCTTTCTTTCTTTCTTTCTTTCTTTCTTTCTTTCTTTTTTTCTTTCTTTCTTTCTTTTTTGAGTAGTGTTTCTTTTACAAAAGTAGGTGTGCTTGTGTTGAGAGCATAGTTGTTAAGAATTGGAATGTCATCTTGGTGGATTTTTCCTTTGATGAGTCTGGTGTTTTTCCCATCACTTTTAATTAATTTTGGTTTGAAGTTTATTGTGTTAGATATTAGAATAGCTATACCAGTTTGCTTTTTGGGACTTCTTTTCTTGGAATATATTTTCAATCCTTTATTCTGAGGTAATGTCTATCCCCTTGATGTTGAGGTGTGTTTTTTGGATGAAATGGATGGATTCTGTTTTTGAATCCATTCTATTAGCTTGTGTCTTTTTATTGGGGGAATTGAGACCACTGATGTTGAGAGATATTAGTGATCAATGACTGTTGATTCCTGTTATTTTGTTGTGTTGTTTGTGGTGTATGTATGAGTGAGTGAGTGAGTTAGTGTGTGTGTGTGCGTGCACTTGCGTGCATGTGTGTGTGTGTACAGACATGCTTCCCTTCTTTTGGTTTTGCTGGTATGAGATTATTTATTTTCTGTGTTTTCATGGGTGTAGTTACCCTCCTTAGGTTGGACTTTGCCTTCTAGCACTTTCCACAGGGCTGGCTATGTAGATAGATGTTGTTTACATTTGATATCATAATGAAATATCTTATTTTCTCCATTTATGGAGATTGAAAGTTTTGCTGTGTATAGTAGTCTGGGCTGGCATCTGTGATCTCTTAGCATTTGCAGCACATTTCTCCAGGCCCTTCTGGCTTTTAGAGTTTTCATTGAGAAGTCAGGTATAATTCTAACAGGTCTGCTTTTATATTTTACTTGACTTTTTCCCTTGCAGCTTTTATTTTCTGTTGTTGTTGTTGTTCTGTATGTTTAGTGCTTTGATTGCTATGCATCAAGGGGACTTTCTTTTCTGGCCCAATCTATTTGATGTTCTGTAAGATTATTGTACCTTTATAGGCATGTCCTTTTTTAGGCTAGGATAGTTTTCTTCTATGATTCTGTTGAAAACATTTTCTGGGCCTTTGAGTTGGGATTCTCTCCTTCCTCTATTCCTATCATTCTTAGATTTGGTCTTCTCATAGTGTCCCAGATTTTCTGGATGTTTTGTGTCAGGAATCTTTTTAGATTTTTGAGATTTTCTGTGACTCTTGTATCTAAAATTTCTTCTACCATATCTCCAATATCTGAGATTCTCTCATCTCTTCCATTCTTTTGGTGAAGCTTACCTCTGTAATTCCTGTTTGAATTTCTAAATTTTTCATTTCAAAAATTCCCTCATTTTGAATTTTATTTATTGCTTCGAAATTTCCAATTTCAGAACAGTTTTATTCATTTCCTTATACTATTTGTGTTTTCTTGGAATTCTTTAATAGATTTTTTTCATTTTCTCTTTAAGGATCTCTATCATCTTCATATAGTTGGTTTTAAGGTTGTATTTTTGTGCTTTCAACTATATTGGACTATTTAGGGCCTGCTGTGGTAAGATAGCTGGGTTCTAGTAGAGACATATTGCCCTGATTGTTCTTGATTTTGTTCTTGAATAGCTATCTAGGTTTCTGGATTTCGAGTGATTATAGGTTTGGGTGCTGATTTTGGAGGGTTTTTTTTTTTTTTGTGAGTGTTTTGTTTCTTGGTTTCTATTTTCTCTCTGGATTTTCAAAGTGTGTTGCCTGTTTTCCTGGCCTGTTTAGCTGGTTTGTTCACAGGAAATACCTGTTGATGTTGGAGGCTGGGATAGTTGGATGAGTTGAGGGAAGGAAGGTTGGAGGACAAGCTCTTTGTGATTTGTTGGAGATGGAGTCATATAGATCACAGTGGGTTTCCTGCTACAGAGCTGGGGATGAGAGTGGAGAGGTGTCACTCTGCCTTCAGCCTACTTGTTGCCCTGGGAAGAGCTACACTTGGGTTAGCATGGTGTGCCTGGTAGATTTGGGGGTCTGGAACAAAACAAGAAGTTGTGGGAGGGGAGTTAGAAAAGGAAGATCTATGGGATCTACGGGAGATATGGGCAGTTGTGAGGGAAGGCTGCCCTGGGTGTTTTGCTGCAATGCTGAGGACAAGACTGAGAAAATGGGTCTGGTGGAACAGAGAGAGAAGAGAAGGTCTGTGGGCAGCTTACCTGGTTTTCTGGCAGGTGTGGCCTATGGTTTAACAGAGGGTGACTGCTAGAGTTGGGGGCTGGGATGCAGTGGTGAGTGGGGGAGTGAGGTTAGGTGGGGATGCTCTGTGGGGTCCACAGGAGGTGTGAGCAGGGGAGGAGAGAAGGCTGTAGCTGGTGTTCTGTTGCAGCGCTAGCAGCGAGCCTGGGGGAACAGAGAGCAAATCACATATTCAACAGGGTTTTGTGGGCTTTTTTTTTTTTTTTTTTTTTTTTTTTTTTTTTTTTTTTTTTTTTGGTGGGTCTAGAAACCTTTTTTTTTTTTTTTTTTTTTTTGTGTGTTGGTGGTTTGGTTTTGAGACCGGGTTTCTCAGTGTATCCCTGACAGACCAGGCATTCTCTCTGTAGACCAGACTGGCCTCGAACTCACAGAGATCCACCTGCCTCTGCCTCCTGAGTGCTAAGATTAAAGGTGTGCGCCACCACTGCCCAGTTTCACTTTTTCTTTCTTTTTTAAAATATTTATTTATTACGTATACAATATTCTGTCTGTGTGTATGCCTGCAGGCCAGAAGAGGGCACCAGACCCCATTATAGATGGTTGTGAGCCACCATGTGGTTGCTGGGAATTGAACTCAGGACCTTTGGAAGAGCNTTTTTTTTGCCCTTTAGGATTGTATTTTGTTTGCTTGTTTGGTATTCTGTGACAGGGTTTATCTGTGTAACCCTGGATGTCCCGAAACTCGCTCTGTAGACCAGGCTGGCCTTGAATTCAGAGATCCGCTTGCCTCTGCCTCCTTAGTGCTAGGATTAAAGGCGTGCGCCACCACTGCCCAGTTTCTGCTTTCTACTTTTAATTTATCCCTTCTAATTGACTTATGGATGATGGGTGGTTGGACCTGACTTGGGATGTGACCCCCAAATTCAATAACCACAACCACAGTTGTCAGACCTGTAGCCTGACTTTATGAAGTTCAGAGGTTGAAGAATGCCATTGCCCCATTTGGAGCTCTTTTGAGATTAATCTGACTAATCCTTCTATTTTAAGAAATATTTCTTTAAAACCACTTACTATTATTAATGTGTGTGTGTGTGTGTTGTATACACAGTACACATGTGGAGGTCATAGTATAACTTTGTGGGGTCAGTTCTCTTCTTCTACCTTTCCTGGGTTCTGGGGATTGAACTCAGGCAGTCAGGTGTTTGAGGCAAACCCTTTCCCCACTGAGCCAACCATTTGCTGCCCCTATTTTAAGCAATATTTCTATGAATCATTTCAATCAGCAGAATGTTCCTGAAAGCATTTTCACAACCTTGTGGAGTAGGAGGTGCCAATATTTTTTTTATTTCAGGTGCTTAGTACTGAGTCATCAGTCATAAAGTAGCAGTCAGAATCTGGTCTCAGATCTACTATGACCGACTACTCACAATTTATGAATTTGGTGACTATGCAAAAACATTTCAGCCCAGTGAAACCGCTCATGAGGACCCAGTCTTAGGCTAGTGCTGGGCTGGATGAATGGGATGAGAAGAAAATGTACATTACAAAAACAACTCATCAGGCTCAGTGGCAGTTGCCAGCAGAGCCAGCTACTCTGGAAGCTGAGGCCAGGGAGTTTCAAATTTAGGGCCTGCCTGTCCTGCTGAGTAAGTGCAAAGGAAACCTGGGCAACTTAGTGAGAACCTGCTTCAAAATTTTCAAAATGGAGGGCGGCTATGAATGTAGCATGCATGAGCTTCCCAGGACTGAGGGTGATGGGGCCAAAAGAACAAAAACCTTCATTGGATACAGGGCATGATTTGAAAGGGCCGATAAGTGTACCTGTTCCCAAGAGCGTCGTGAGGCTGAATGTTGAAAAGTATTCAGCATGGTCCAGCACATGGAGAATTGTAGACCCCTTCTTTCTTAATACCCTCCCAATACCGAAGCAAACAAAAGACTGATGTGGAAAGGACATGGAAAAACAGCCCTGAAAGCCCAGCATTCAAGAGAGTTGCCAGGTCAAAGTTTTTTTCATTGCACCCATAGTCATTGGACCCAGGGCCTTGCACACACCAGATTACCACTGAGTTACACTCAAAGCCCACAAAAGAACGTTCTGACTTCCACTCTAAGTGAAGTTGGGAATGGGGCTCCAAACAAGCTGCCAATCTGTTTCTGGAGGAAGGAGAAGGCATTGCTGAAAAAACTGTCTCACCACTCAGGAAGTGGCAAGGCATCTCTAGTGCCGTTACCCCACCCAGTTCTTTATTTCCCCAGCAACTCAGAATGTTTTCTCCATTGTGGTGAGGCTTCGCTGAGAAGGCCCAAGAAGAGCTGCAAGGGGGCAAAGGACAGCCAAGGACATCAAAGATTGCTGTTTATAGACCGTGGGCTAAGCCTAGATGATTTGCATACATTATCTCCCGTGAGCCTTAGCACAACTGTAACAAATAGTTTTATTCCCATTTCACGTGTATGCAAACAGATCCAAAGGGATTCTACACCTAGTAGTGAAGAGCAGACTTAAATCCAGGTGTATTTCTTTCTCGGAGGGTACCGGAGACTGAACTCAGGGCATCACACATGGTAGGCAAGAGCTTTAGCATTGAGTTCCACCCACAGGCAACCAGTTACTCTGAATCATGATTGAAAGTGACCCAAAATGCTGGACCACCCCAGTTTACTTCAAATCCTCTGCCCTCACTTCTGCCTTTCTCCTACTTTCCATTTCCTGAGGCCAGCAGGATAGCGTAGTATGTGAACACTCCATCCTGAGAGTCAGACGGCTTAGCTTCATAAGCACAGCACCATGCCGTTCAGTTTCCTCTTCTCTAGGAGATGGATGGCAGAGTTGCTGTGAAATTTAAATGAAATAATACGCAGCAAAACTGTACCTGGCATATATTAATATGTCATTGCTTATAATCTATCTATCTATCTATCTATCTATCTATCTATCTATCTATCTATCTTCTTCATCATCATCTATTTATTGCTTATGTGCCTGAAATTCATGTGTTGATAAAGAGCAGACTTTAGGAATTGATTCTCTGCTTCCACCATGTGGGTCCCAGTTTATCAGGCTTCATGGCAAGTGCCTTTACCTGCTGAGCCATCTCTCTCATTGCCATTATTTAAATTTTTCCCAGCTTCAGTTATGTTTCTTCTTCTAATTTTTTTAAATTATGCCCTTTCTTTTCTTTTCTTTTCTTTTCTTTTCTTTTCTTTTCTTTTCTTTTCTTTTCTTTTCTTTTCTTTTCTTTTTGGGCAGGAAGGTGTCACAAACACGTCCTCCTCTTCTAGAGGACCTGGCTTGCATTCCCAGTACTCAAGGCCAACAGCTCACAATCCCCAGAGGGATCTGATGCCTCCGGCTGCTGGGCACTTATACTCATGTGCATGACACATGGACACATAATTAACAATAATAAAAATAGATCTTTAAAAATGACATTCTGCTTTCTGCACCTACGAACAGGTGAAGTACATTAGAAGCTTGGCTGCTGGCGGAGTCACCTTGCTCCTCTTTCCATGGTATTGAGTCCTCTTCTCTCTGGGCTTCAGAAGGCCTGTCTTCAGAAACAGAGCAACTGCACTGTCAGCCCTGGGTGGGCAAGCAAATAGTAAGGAAGTGGAAAATAAGAAGTTGCTTATTTGTGTAATTCATTCATTGAGCATCCTAAGTTCCAGACACTTTTGTAAGGGCCTTACATTTAAATCACGTCCTAACACCAGGAAGTAGATGCTATTATTATCTCAGTTTCTCAGTTTTTAACAAATGTTAAATCTGAGGGTGGAGAGGTTAAAGTCACTTGCTTAATGTCATATAGCCATGTCATATGGTGGGAGTGCAATTTAGACCTGGGTTCTGGTGTCAGTGATTGTTAGTGATAAAGAACTGGCTGTAGAATGTTGAAGCTTGATGCAAAAGAGGAAGTATCTATCATCCTGGGAAGGATGAACCCAGTTAAAACATTAGTCTTTGGTGGGGTGTGACTCAGTGGTAGACCATTGGCCTGGCGTGCTTGAGGCTGGCCTCCATTCCAGTACTGCAAAAAGGAGGCAACATTTATCCCTTCCCCTCCCCTTTGCTTCGTCCCCCCTCCCCTTTCCCCTCCCCCACTCCTCTTCTTTTTCTTTTGTCCTAGGTATCCAGGGCTTGAGAAGTCTTCCAAAAGTCAAACTATCTTCAATCTCCCCACCCCCAACAGCAGGGTCCAGAGAAGAAAGAAAAGCTCTCTGGCTGAGATGAGCCCCTCATCTTACCTTTCTGCTCAGTCTCCCGCAGTGACACAGAGGAACAAGTCTCCTTTGTCCCTGTTGTCATTTTTCCCGCGGGCCTACCTGTAATGGGGGAGGTAATGGACCATTTATTCTGACATTAGCCGGCAGGTGATGACATCTCTGTGAAATGATCTGTTAGTTCTCTGAGAGGACTGGGACACTATGGAATGTGGCTCTAAGGCTGGCGACCTGCACCACACCTCAGGATGGTGTCCGTGACTCTGGATGTGGCTATCCGTGGCGACTGCGTGCACATGGGGCTGGGTGTTGAGGGGGAATGTGGGCAGAGGGCTCTGCTTGCAGGCTTTCTCTAATGCAAAGTGTGCAGGCATTTGCATATGACTGGGTAGAATCCAGAGTTATAGGTTTAGGTTTAATGTGTTTGTAAGTCTATGAGTTTAGTTGTAGTCTCTGCTAATTTGAATGAAAAATAGACAGAATGGTTGTAAAGTTAACAGCAGGGACAAAAGAGCCTTGGGGCCCAGTGTCACTGAGCGAGACTGAGCAGAAAGCTAAGTCGAGGGACTTGTCTCAGCCAGAGAGCCTGTCTTTTTTCTCTGAACCCTAGTGTTCCAGGTTGGGAGATTGAAGGTGGTTTGCCTTTTTAAATTCATGGTCTGTTCCTTGAACAGAGTCTTGCTATGTGGCCCTATCTGGCTTGAAATGCTGTGTAGACCAAGATGTCTCTCCGGCCTCTGCCTCTTTGAGAGCTGAGGTCACAGAACACCCAGCTTAAATTCATTTTATTTTCATACAAAGTGATTATTTTGGCCTAGTAGCCTGAGGGAAACAGAGATGCCAGACATGGGATGAAGTGGCCTTATAGCATCTCTGTGTTAATGGGCAGGAAGGCAGTTAGCATGACGTAGCTCGTGTGTGTGTCTGTGTGTGTGTGTACACATGCATACATGCCATAGCACATTTATGGGGGTTAGAGGCCAAATTTCAAAGAGTTAGTTCTGTCCTTCCACCTTGTTGGGGGCAGTTTCTCCTGTTTGTACTGGACTGTGTGCGTTAGGCAAGCTTCAGATGATTCTCCTGTCTCCACTTCTGGTCTACCCAGAGGAATTCTGATTAGCAGAACCTTCTCTTCGTTTTGCCTCTGTCTATGAAGGTCCTGAAACCCTGCTCTGTTTTGTGGGCCACCTGTCCATGCATGCATGTGTGTCCATGAGCTTGTATGCTCATCATTCACAGGTGACAGCTGAGAAACACATTGTTACTCAGTGTACTTGATGCTATAGAAAGGAAGCCCAGCATCTACCCTGCTTTCAGAGCTTCCTGGCCACAGCTTTCCCTCAGGACAGGTTGTATAAGCCTCCTCAAAACAAACACGGCTAGAAAGGGCAACAGTCAGCAATGACGTATTAATTAAGACAGTAGACACAGGACAGCAAACTAGCTAGAAAGAAACTGTCATTTTGATAGAGGTGGGTTATAGTTCTAGGTACTGCTGCAAAAGCACTGTATGTGGCTTTGGCTGAATTATTCATTACCTGTGGGTCCCTGCTGAAAACATAGGATTGAGCTAGATCAGTCTATTTCAAACTTTTATTTCATTTATTTAATTTTTTTTAGATGAAGCAACCAAAAAATGAAGTCTCTGGAGTCTGGTATATAATCCCAGTGTGTTTAGAGACTAAAACAAAAGGTCTGCAATGAATTCCAGACCAGATTGGGATATTGGGTGAAACTCTGTCTCAGACTACAAAAGCAAAGGCTAGAGAGATGGCTTTATGGGTCAAGTGCCTGCCAGGCAAGTATGTGAACCTGAGCTTGAACACCAAGCATTGATGTAAAAACCTGGATCCTGAGAGGGAAGGAGACAGGCAATTCCTTGGACGTTCCAGAAAACCTTGCTAAATGGTGAGCTCCAGGTTCCGTGAGAGACCATGTCACAAGAATATGGTAGAAAGAGGAGCTGGACTTCCTGGAATTACAGCCATTTATGAGCTGTCATGTGGATGCTGGGAACCAAACCTGGGTCCTCTAGAAGAGCAGCCATCTCCCCAGCTCTGTTTTCTGTCCTGGAAACCTTGGCACCACTGCTGGCCTAGGAGTGGGTTGTGTGTGTGGGGGAGGGGCTGTTGCAAAAAGCCTCAGTTTGAGGCACTTTGAGGTGGAATCTGAAAAGTCTAGCAGCTGACTGGAGATAAGGATCTAGGAAGGGAACTAGTCTTTGGGAAGAGCAGCAACAGGTGGCAAGGTGTGTTTAACAGTAGGTTAGAAATGAGCGAAGTATTCCTGATAGATGGATAGATGGAGGTAGGTGGTCCTAGACTTCCCACAGGGCAGGGAACCCTGATTGCTCTTTGGGCTGACGAGGGAGGGGGACTTGATTGGGGGAGGGGGAGGGAAAGGGGAGGCGGTGGTGGGGAAGAGACAGAAATCTTTAATAAATAAAAAAAAAGAAAAAAAAAATAAAAAAAAAAAGAAAAAAGAAATGAGTGAAGTGAAATTATTGACATGACTAAATAGGAAGTGTTAGCATGCATAAAGCTTAGGGTCAAGTCCTGACATGGAAAAAGAAAAAGGAGAGGAGGGGGAGGATGTAGGGGAGAGAACAAAGAAGGAAATAAAGAGGTGACAAGAAGGGAAAAGGCAGAAATGGATGAGTGCTGATTACCTTTTCCTATAGAAAACAAACAAATATAATGTCTGGAATTGGAATACATAAGAATTTAAAATTCCAAAGGACTCATCCACAAAGTTCCTAGTTGGGAAGCCCTCACCTACGATCTGGATGAATTTAGGTACCTAAGGATCTATCCTGAGCCTCAGACACTGAGGGGGCAAGATGAGAGTCCAGTTATAGGGACAGAAGCAGTCATACATCTGTGAAGGAAGGGACAAGAGAGAGCCCAGTTACTGGAACCAAAATTCTTTTTTTAAAAAAATTCTCACCATGCAGCCCTAACTGGCCAGAAACTCTCTATGTAGCCCAGGCTGCTCTCAAACTCATAAAGATCCACTTGCCCTGCTTGCCAAGTGCTGAGACTGAACTTAGAGATCAACTCAGAGCTAGCAAAAAAGGGTTTGTCTAGGATGCATAAAGCTTGGGGTTGTTGGTCTCTAGCACCAAGATAAAAATAAAACAAAATAGTTTTAAAAATATTTAAAAAAATGAGTCTTAGTTGGTGAGTTATTGATGGAGAGCTTGGATCTTCCTCTGATTCTTAACAGAACATATCCAAACGTTAGAGTTTGGATTTTAAAAATCCCCCAAAGGCTCATGTGCTGTGGGAAAGTAGTAGAGCCCAGTGAGAGGAAGGGAGGTTCCTGACAGTCTACTCTTGAAGGGACAGTGGAACTTCAGTCCCGCCATGTGCTTTCTGGTTCTTTTTTGTTTGTTTGTTTTTTTGAGACAAGCTTTCTCAGGGTAGCCTTGAGTGTCCTGAAACTCACTCTGTAGTCCAGGCTGGCCTTGAACTCACAGAGATCTGCTTGTCTCTGCCTCCGCCTCCCACGTGCTGGAATTAAAGGTTCTTTTAAAATGATACTTCTCCTGTTTTATATACCCAAAGAATGCTCAATCACAACACAAAGACTCTTGCTCAACTATGTTCATAGCAGCTTTATTCATACTAGCCAGAACCTGGAAACAACCTAGATGCCCCTCAACTGAAGAAAGGATAAAGAAAATGTTAACACTTACACAATGGAATATTACTCAGCTGTTAAAAACAACGACATCAAGAAATTTGAAGGCAAATGAATGATTAGAACTAGAGAAAATTCATACTAAGTGAGGCTACCCAAACCCAGAATGATAAACATGGTATGTATGCACTTATAAGTAGATATTAGATGTGAAGCAAAAGAAAATCATTCTATAATCAACAGACTCAGAGAGGCTATGCAACAAGGAGGGCCCAAGGGAGGGATGCATGGATCCCCACAGGAAGGGGAAATAGAGGAGATCTTCTGCGTGGATTGGGGGTGGGTAGAGAGGGGAACCTGAGGGATCGGGTTGGGGGGTGGATGGAGGGGAAGAGTACTAAAAGAGATGACTGGGAAGCAGGGAGCATTTCGGGGTCAGGTAGAAACCTGGTGCAAGGGAAACTACCAGGAATCTACAAGGAGGACCCCAGCTAAGACTCCTAGCAATAGTGGAGAGGGTGCCTGAACTAGCCTTCACCAGTGATCAGACTGGTGCCTACCCCAATTGACATCAGAGAGCCTTCATCCAGTGACTGATGGAAACAGATGCAGAGATCCACAGCCAAACATTAGCCCAAGCTTGGGGAATTCTGTTGAAGAGAGGGCGGAAGGATTGTGGGAGCCAGAAGGGTCGAGGACATCACAAGAAAACCTAAAGAAACAACTAACCTGGCTAGCAGGGGCTCACAGAGTATGCACCAACAACCAGGGAGCCTGCATGAAACTAACTTGGTTATGGCAGTTGTTTACTGTGACAGGTTGGTTTACTGTGTAGGACTCCTAACAATGGGAGCAGAGGCTGTCCCTAACACGTTGGCTCTTGGGAACCCATTCCTCATGCTGGATTGCCTTGCCCAGCCTTAATACAGGGCGGGGGGGGGGATGTTTAGTCTTATGGCAGCCCAATATGCCATGCTTTGTTGATATCCATGGAAGGCTTGTCCCTTTCTGAACAGAAACAGAAGAGGAGTGGATTGAGGGAGGTTATGGAAGGGAGGCAGAGGGAGGAGATGGGGGAAGGGGAGTGATAAAAACTGTGGTCAGGATATTAAATCAATCAATAAATAAATTGTTTTTGGTACCCTTTGTGTGTGTATGTAGGGGGGTTGCACACATGTCATGGTGTGTGGAAGTCAGAGGACATTTTCTGTAGTCTTTTCTCTCCTTCCATTTTGGTTTTGATGCAGGATCTCCCTTGTTTCTGTGATGCTGAGTACTGACAAGCTGGCCTGAGAGCTGCCAGCTGATGCTCCTGTTTCTGCCTTCCACCTGTTCATTCATGTGCTAGAATTACAGATGTTCACTACTGTATCTGGGTTTTTCTGTGAGTTCTAGGAATTGGACTCAGGTCACTAGGCTTGTAGGGAAAGTATATTGACTTGCCAAGACATCTTGCCTACCTGCCCTTTGTATTTAAGAAAATCTTATTTTTAAGATTGCATTTTTACTTATTTGTAGTGAGGAGGTGAGCAGGCCTTCTTTTCGTCCTGCCCGGCTCCTGCATGGTTAGTTTTATACCTGAAATAACACACAAATTGTATTCATTTAAACACTGCCTGGCCCATTAGCTCTAGCCTCTTACTGGCTAACTCTCACACATTCGTTTAACTCATATCTAGTAATTTGTGTAGCACCACGGGGTGGTGGCTTACCGGGAAAGATTCAGCATGTCTGACCTGGCGGCTGGCTCCATGGCGTCTGACCCACTTCTCTTCTTACCAGCATTCTGTTCTGTCTACTCCACCCACCTATGTTCTGACCTATCAGGCCAAGCATTTTCTTTATTAATTAACCAATGCAAGCAACAGAATAGATAAAGACCCACCTACATCACTCATTTATTTGTGTGGACATATGTGTGCCATGGTGTATATATGGAGGTGAAAGGACAAGTTTCCAGAGTTGGGTTTCTCCTTCTATCATGTGTGTGCTGGCTTGTTTTATGCCACCTTGACATAAGCTAGAGTTGTCTGAAAGTGGGGAACCTCAGTTAAGAAATTGCCTCCATATATTCCTCTGTAGAACATTTTCTTAATTAGTGATTGATCAGGGAGGGTCCAGCATATTGTGGGTGGTACCATCCCTGGGCTGACGGTCCTGGGTTCTATAAGAGAGCAGGCTGAGCAAGTCATGTGGAGCAATCCAGTAAGCAGCACCCCCCTCTGGCCTCTGCATCGGCTCCTGCCTCAAGGTCCTTCCCTGTTTGAGTTTCTGTCCTGACTTCTTCCAGTGATGGACAGTGCTGCAGAAGTGTAAGCCTTTCCTCCCCAAGTTGCCTTGATCATGGTGTTTCATGTAGCCCTAAGACAACGTGGGTCCCAGGGATAAAAGCTGGGCCATTAGGCTTGGCAGCAGGAGCTCTTATCTGCTGAGCCATCTTGCCAGCCCTGACTTTGACTCTTGATGAGATGAGATGTTTCACATCGCCATGCTGTGCTTCATGTCATTGCCATCTGGCACCCATACCAAAGACTAAAGAGCCATGGGTCTGCCTGGTCATGGACTGGAAGCCCTCAAACAGCGAGCCAAAAATAGTCCATTTCTTTTTGCAAGTTAATTATTGCAGGAATTTTGTTGTACGGAGGGAAACTTGATAAACACACCCGGAATCTGGGTTTTGTAAAGATGGAGAATAAACCCATCAGTAGTGATAGGTGGCCCTAGGTCAATAGGACATATTGCTGGACATATCATCAGAATGTTACCCAAACCAGCACCTATAGGCACACTGTTGCTCTAAATCTCCACAGCAGAGTTCTGAGGGATATACTTGCTCAGCTCCCCGGACTTCCCCATCACCCCAAGAAGGGAATATAAAACTGTCCTTGCAGGGTGTTAACTTCACTGGCTCTTGACTGTCTGGACCTCCCCTAGCCCAGGCCTTTTTTGATTAGCATCTGAGGCCCACAGTGGAGGATGAGGTCAGCCTGGTGTGAGATGAGATGACAGTGTCACGACTTGGCTGCCCATAAAACGGCTGTGTTTAAAGCTAAAGTTTGTATTCTCATAGTTTACCCAAGGGGTTATGTAATACAAAACCTTGACCATGAAGCTATTTGTAAAACTGCGACTTTTGCCTGAACAGAGCACAGTGTATGGGAAGGTTGGGCACTGGGGAGGTAAGCATGGTTCACATGATGCCAGGGTGGGGCCAACACTGAACGGTTGTCTTGATGTGATAGAGATCAAATCTTCTGCAGATACAAAAAGCTTCATCTTCTCAAGATGTCCAAAGCAGAGGGTGTTTAACCTACTGACCTCGACCTGAAAAAGGAAAGGAAAAAAAAGAGAAAACCCAAGCGGAAATTTCTCAGCTTAAACTATAAGTGGGGCCAGCTGGCTGCTTACTAGGGGTGGGATAACTTGCCCTCCAGCAAGGGTTTGGAGCTTGGCCATCCAGAGGAGTGACAGTCTTGGAATCAGATACCATAATTAGTATACCTCAGGCTCTCTTGGAGTCCACGAGAGAATTTGTAGAAGGAATTATGTATCAGATAAAGGCTTGAGAAGTACTGGATGTGGCATGCTCGTAGGCTTGGCTACTTGGGAGGCAGGGGTAGGAGGTAATCTCTAGAGCCCAGGAATTTGAGACTAGCCTGGGCAACACAGAGAGACCTACCCCAGCTCAAACAACAACAACAATAACCACAACAATGAAGAAATCAGGCCAGGTGCAGTGGTGCATGTCTATAATCCTAGTACACAGAGCCAAAGGCAGGAGACTCAAGAGTCCAAAGCCAGCCTGCTTACAGAGTGAGACCCTGTCTCAAAATCCAAAACAAAGAGATGCTGGACAGATCTCAGTGTGGATCTATCTCTCATCAGCTGTGTGACCTTAGGCAAATCCCTGAATCTTTCCAATTCTATCTCTTTGGCTGGAAAATTGAAGCAATATTTCAAGTTAGCTCACAGGTGATTGTAAGGCTAAAATATAATATATGGTATGTATATTATATGGACCATGTAAGCTACATACATGATCTGGCAATTTCACAATGAGTCAATAATAAACACTGTAAAGGCCAGAAGAGGTTGTTAGATCAGCTGGGACTGGAGTTCCAGATGGTGATAAGACAGCAAGCAGGTGCTAAGAATTGAACCTAGGCCTCTGGAAGATTAACCAGTGCTCTTAATTGCTGAGCCATCTTTCCAGCTACTTTACTTCTTTCTAGACACAAGGTTTTACTGTTGACAGAGTCCTTTGATTCTTTTTCATTCCCATAATTGCTCAAGATAAGAAAGTGGGAGTTTTGTTTGCTGAGACAGGAGCTCTCTACTTAGCTCAGGTTGGCCTCAAATGGGCAATCCTCCTAATTCTGCTTTCCAAATGCTGGCATTAAAGGCATGCACCACGCCAGACTTCTGACACACTTCTTGAAAGTGTGGCCTGTCCTTTTGTCTCTGGTTTCTCCCTAATTTTCGCTCACACATAGGCTTCTCAGTAGAAGGCACTCTCTTGTCAGGCATGCTAACTGAGTACACCACACCCTATGTTTGTTTTCCTAGGAAATCCCATGACCAAATGGGATGGAGGCACAATGAAGCCATGATATAAACCCCACTATACATGCCTAACTATGCTGCCACTATCCTTTCCTTGTTTGGGAGATGAGCTAGCCTGCTGATTTGCTGACAATGTTGAGAGTATGGGGTTGGAATCGCTCAGGCTCCTTTCAACACAGTCCCTCTTCCTTTGCACCTCAGTGTCACCTCTTCCTCTCCATCAGTAAATGTCTCTTCTTGTGTGGGGATGGTTTCTTCCCTTCTCCTTAGCTCATTTTAGCCATCATTCCCCTTTTCTTTCATACCTTCAACCTACCATGCACTTTCTTTACTGATAACTGCAGGAGTTTCTTTTTTCTGAGACAGAATCTTGCTATGTAGTGAATGTTGGCCTCAGACTTGTGATCCTCTTGCCACAGCCTCTTGATGCCTGGAAGGCACTCGCTACCATGTCCAGCTGCAGGAGTGTCTTTTTAATTCTTTTAAAGGTTTATTTTTCCTTATGTGTACGAATGTATTGCCTGCATGTATGTATGTGCACCATGTGTGTGCCTTGTGCCTGAAGAAGTCAGAAGTGGGTATTGGATACCCTAGAACTGGAGTTACAGATGGTTTTGAGCTACCATGTGGATGCTGGGAACTGAACTCAAGTCCTTTGGAAGAACAGCAAGTACTCTTAACTGCTGAGTCATCTCTCCAGTGCAGGGTGGGGGGTGGGGAGTGGGGGGTGGGGGTTGGTGGTCGGGTTCTCTGTGTAGCCCTGGCTGTCTTGGAGCTTCCTCTGTAGACCAGGCTGGCCTCACACTCAGTGATCTGCCTGCCTCTGCCTCCAAAGTGCTGGGATTAAAGGCATGTACCAACATGCCCACCTTGCAGGAACTTCTTTATTGGCTTTCCTGCCTATATTATGGTCTTTCTCTACTGCAACTGAGTGGTCATCCAAAGACATGTCTCAGCACGTGGGAATTCATCCATTACTTGCCACAACACAGCAGCACAAATTATAGGGAGTGTAATGATATATTTTACTTCATCCAATTCCTGAACATCATCCAAATTGCAAGAGATATCAGGCTCTGTAGCCTAGGGTAGAATTCTGTCTGCTTCAAGAAGACTTTCCTTGGGGAATAGTGCTAGGGATTGATGGATTTCAGTCAGCTGCAGAGTTCTGAGTCATTACTGTGTAATCACTCTCTGTGCTTGGGGACTAAAATCCAGGGCAAAAGGACAGAAAGCTGCAGGAATGGGACATCTCTCTGTCTTTGTATTGTTTCTAGTTTTGCATTTATAAAAGATGCTCTTGCAATGGAGCCCAGGCTGCTCTTGAGCTTACCATGCTCCTGCCTCACCTCTGGAGTGCTGCTAGAACTGCAAGTGTACTCCTCACTTGGCTTCTTTTTCTTTCTGGAATATCTATTATACTGTGAGACTCCCCTCTGGTGAGGCCAATGAACATCTATTAGCTACTGAGTTCCTCTCTATGCGACAGAGAAAAACACTGAGCAGGGCCCTGGTTTCAATCCCAAGCACACACACCACACACACACACACACACACACACACACACACACACACACACACAAAGATAAAGGAGAACTTGCTTACCTTGATCCTGGTGTTAGGAATCATGTGCATATTTCATCTATGAAGTATCTTTTTTCTTTTGAGATAGGATCTCATGTAGTCCAGGTGGCTCTACTATGTAGCCAAGGACTGACATGGTTTGTTTGAGAGTAACAGAGCCTTTCTCAGCTTTTGGTGAGCTTAACCCAGGGAGCTATGCTACCAAATGGTCGTGGCTACCAACATCACCCTAGAACTGGTTTGTGAGTTCATTGTTCCACATCCAAGAAGAACAAGGGACCACAGATAAGTAGTGAGTAGAAAGAATGTAGATTAAGAAAAAGCAAGAAAGAGCTCCAAGGGACTAATACCACTGCGTTGCCCCCCCCCCCCAGTGGTCTCTTATGGATCTCATTGTGGGAATTGGATGAATATTGAGCTCACCTTTATTGAGACTGGTTATTTTTGTGTTATTTTGAGTGTATTGTGAGCTGAACCCACGAAGATTCCACATGTTCTATGCTTGCTCTCTTAGCCCAACTAGACAGGTGATCATGGTACTTGTCCTATCAGGAAAGTGTTTAGTCACATGTACTATATGACTAGTTCATGATCCACCATGAGTAGTGCACTGACTTCCTGCAGAAAGCTAGCTACTGCTAAAGGATGACCTTGAACTCCATCTAGATCCTGCTTTCTCTGCCTCTCCATTGTTGGGATTACAGGTGTATGCGCACTGTGCCTGGTTTAGATGATGTTGGCGATCAAATCCAAAGCTTCCTTCATGCCAGGCAACTGTTCCACCAACTGAACGATGTCTGCAGCTCACAAATTATTTTTTGTGTGTCAGCCACTGTCCTAGAATATATAGACGCACCCTGTACCATCCAGTCCTGTGCTATTTGACACCATTGTATAGATGAGGAAACTGAGGTTTGCCAAAAGGTCACATGGAAGCCCAGGACACCTAGTCTTAAATCGTAGTGTGCCACTGCAGAGGCCTTCCTTTTATGGTTTTCTTGCATCTTATTTGAAAATACAGGATTCACATTTTTGCCCATCCCCTTCCTTCCTTCCTTCCTTCCTTCCTTCCTTCCTTCCTTCCTTCCTTCCTTCCTTCTTTCCTTTCTTCCTTCCTCCCTTTTCCCTCTCCCCTCTCTTTATTATTTTTTTAGAAGCTGTGGATGAAACTCAGGGTCACATGTGTATCAAGTGTTCTACCGCTGAGTTACAACACCTATCAAAGGGTTCCATTTCTAGCTGGGTAGTGACACATACTTTTAATCCCAGCACTCAGGAGGCAGAGGCAGGTGGATCTCTGTGAGTTTGAGGCCAGCCTGGTCTATGTAGTAAGCTCCAGGTAAGCCAGAGCTTTGAAGTGAACATCTGTCTTTAAAAAGAAAGATTTGAAAGAAAGAAAAGAATGGAGAAAGGAGGAGAAGAGTATCAGTTCTAAAGGAACTCTGGGATCTTTATGCTTTAGTCAATGAAAACTATTTGAATCGGTTCACATATTTTGTATGTCACTAATTTCAGTGACAAACAATTTTAGGTGCTGAAGAGATGGCAAAGCGATTAAGAGGACTTGTTACTCTCCTGTACCTGGAGTCAGTTTTCAGCATCCTCATTGGGCAGCTCACAATACCAGATCCAGGGTATCTGTTATCCTCCTTTGACCTGCAAGAGCAATGAATACACACAAGAAATACACACACACACACAATAAATACACACACACACAATAAATACACACACATCCCATTTAAATGCCTATTAATTATATAAATTTTTCTCTTAAAGGCCATTATTATGATATTTTATTTACTTAGTGGAGCAAGCAGGTGCAAGCAGGAGCATGTGGAAGTCAGATGACATCTTGAAGGAGTTGGTTCTTTCTTTCCACCAGGTGGGTTCTGGAGGTTGAAGCCAGGTAGTTATGCTTGGCAGCAGGCACCTTGACCTATGTAGCTAGCCTACCAGGCTCTATTACATAAATGAACAAGCCCGGGTTCTTGTCAATGAGAATGGATTGCCAGCATTAGTCATGCTAATCATCGTAGTCAGTTGGAACGGTGCTAGGGCAGGAGCCTAGATCATCTCTTTGAGTGAGAGTCTTGAGTAAGACACCAGACTGTCCATGCTGAAGCAGTCATGCGGAGCACTGTTACCTGAGCTCTGCCAGGGCCTGGCCCTGGGTCCATTTGCTCACCCATATTATGAGAAAATGTCACAGCATAGATGAGAGCAAGCAAATGGCCTTGTTGACAGTTCCGAACAAATCTGTGGAGTGAGAAATGCTCGGTGCCTTTCCCTTAGCAGCATTCCTACTTACGGAGAAGATGGAACAATCAGGATGAAAGATGTATTCATCTTTCAGGGGTATCCATATGGAAGTTTAGGTGTTGGTTCCCTCGTGGAACTGCAGATGAGTCTTTCTCCTGACCTAAAAAAAAAAAACATTTTAGCTCCCAGCATGGGATTTCTTGTATGTAGCCTAACTCCAAGAAGCCCTTACAATATCACTGTGGTGGCTAGCTTTATGTCAACTTGGCATGAAAAAGGAGAAACATTGAGAAAATGCCTCCATAAGATCAGGCTGTAAACAAACCTGTAAGGCATCTTCTTAATTAGTGACTAATGGAGGCAAGGTCAGCCCATGGTGGGTGGTGCCATCCCTGGGTTGGTGGTCCTGGGTTCTATAAGAAAGCAGGCTGAACAAGCCATGGGGAGCAAGCCAGTAAGTAGCACCATTCCATGGCCTCTGCATCAGTTCCTGCTTCCAGGTTCCTGCCCTGTTTGAGTTCCTATTCTGACTTCCTCCAATGATGGACCATAACTCTAAGCCCAATAACCCTTTCCTCCCCAGTTTTTTTTTTAAATCATGGTGTTTCATCACAGCAATAGTAACCGTAACTAGTAATCCTAGCAAGCCCTCTGCCTCTGCCTTAGGAAACTTTTTGAGGCATGTTCTCTGTATGTGGCTCTGCTCTAGCATTGTGGTAAAGTACAGATATTATAAGAAGTAGCTCGTTCTGATGTAGAGCAATTGAAGCAGCAGAACTCATCAGGTTTGTTTCTCTTTTATGAGGCAGGATTTTGTTGTGTTGCAAGCCTGGCCTTGAACTCCCAAACTCACGTGCTCTGCCAGTCTCACAGCAGCTGGGGCCACAGGCACACACCTTTCTCTAGGTTTCAGTGAATAAAAAACTAAGGGCAAATGAGCCCTCTCCAGGCTGCTGGAGTGTGTCCTCCCCAGCGCAACCACTCAAAGCACAAAGCAAGAGCCTTTGGCTTTCCTGAGGCGCCTTGGCTACTACAGTGGGTTTTCTTCCCTGAAAGACAACCTCTGCTCGGTGCGTGGACGGTTTCTGGAATGTTCCATACTCTATGGTTGGGCTCTGCTATAATTAATGATTTCTTACCTCCGAGGCGTCCCCTCTAGAGAATGGGGTCTGACATGGGTGGAGTCCCCAAATGCCAGATGTCTTGTGGTGACAAATGTTGGCGTCTGATTTCTGGAGAACTGAGCTTCACACTTCAACTGAAAGGGGGGCGGGTGGTATGTGCTTAAGTGCAGATCAAGACTCCAGGAACATCTTTAAGATGGAAGAGTTACTCTGGGCCTGTGGCCCCTACTTCTGCAGCTCCTTCAGCATGCTTCAACCCCTCCAGGCCCTTGCTTTCGCTACGTTCCCCTCCTCCAACAGATACAAGGAAAACCAAAGAAACCAGAGAAAGCAAGCAGGGTGTATGTGCGTGTGTGTGTGTGTATGTGTGTGTGTGTGTGTGGTGTATGAGGGGTGTACCATCATGGTACACCTATAGAGGTCAGATGACAACCTTGTGGAGCTGGTTCTCCTTTTCTACCTTTACATGGGCTCAGGGGTCAAATTCAGGTGTCAAGTGGCCAGGCTTGCACTGTAGGTGCCTTTATCCACGGAACCATCTTCCCCTTCCCCATCTCACACCCTGCTGGCAGTCTCTGATCTCTTTGGTTTTACTTGTATTTATTGGAGGAGGATAGCATAGGGAAAGAGAGAGAGCTTGGAGCGATTGAAACACCCCGAAGGAGCTGCAGACGTGTACTGTAGTTTCGCAAAGTGTTATTATTAGAGACACTTGGAAACTCTAATAGAAATTGATATATTCTTTGTATGTGTAGATGTGTGTGCACATTCCTGTGTGCAGGTGCACATGTGTGTGTAGTGTGTGTGTGTGTGTGTGTGTGTGTGTGTGTGTGTGTGTATTCATATGCTGGTGGAGCCCAAAAGTCAACCTCTGGTGATGTTCCACATGAGCTACCCACCTTGTTGGTTTTTTTCTTATTATTTATTCTATGTGTCTTTTATATCATGTTTCTTGATCCCATTCATTTCCTCATCTCTTTGCAACTGCCCTCCTCCCCTTCACTCCCCCCAAATAAAACAAAATTTAAGAGAACAAACGAGAAAAGGAGGAAAAATAAAAAAAAATCTCGTCATGGAAGCTGCAGTGTGACACACTGAGTCACGTGGTAAACCCCTTTTTCAGCTGCAGCACTTGGAAGAATGGCCTCTGCACCTTGCTTGGGCAACACAGTAGAGTTGGCCCTAATGGTGTAGGTGTGAGAGAGCTAACCCTGGGGGCGAGAAAGCAGGCGAACCAGCCTTGCCCCTTGTTAGTTACTCTAAGAGGTGAAATAGCTGGGGCATTGCAGGAAAGCTCACCCTGCTGGTGAGGATAGGGGAGAACTGGCTGGCAGACCAGCTCTACAGCTGCCCAGGCCCAGATCCAGGGTATTGACTTGGCCCGCTCCAACATCCACCCCTTCTGTGACCTGCTGGAGCGTGTGAAAGGACCTGAGCCACAAGCCCACTTTGTGTTTTGAGATTTAGTATCTCACTGGGACCTAAGGCTTGTAGATTAGACTAGGCAACTTGCCAGTGAGCCCCCAGAGATCTGACTGTCTTCAGCTCTACAACCCTGGGATAATAAATGCCAGTTAGCTACCATGCCTAGCTTTATATGTACATGCTGGGAATCAGATTCAGGTTCTCATGCTTGCAAGGGCTTTACCAACTGAGCTACTGCCTCAATCCTCGGGCTATTTCCTTCCTTCCTTCCTTCCTTCCTTCCTTCCTTCCTTCCTTCCTTCCTTCCTTCCTTCCTTCCTTCTTTTTCTTTCCTTTTTGACACAAGGTCTCAATGTATAGCCTGGTTGTCCTGGAACTCACTAAGTAGACCAAACTGACCTTGAACACAGAAATCTGCCTGTCTCTGCCTCCCGAATGTTGGGATTAAAGGCGTGTGCTGCCACACCTGGCCCCTGTAGTATTTTTTCTTTAAAATGCACACGAGTCACCAAAGTGTTAAATAAAAATGTTACTTGCAGATGAGTGGCAGTGAAGGCCAGAGGCTGCTTGCTGTTCTTCCAGCTCCATCATCTTACAGCCATCTACAACTCCAGCTTCAAGATGCTCTCTCTGCCCTCTGTGCATATGTGGCAGACACAGAGAAGCACACATTTACTTAATGTGTTTGTGTGTGCCTTAGTGTTTGTATGTGTATCACATGTGTGCAGGAGCCCATGGAGGTCAGAAAGGGCATTGGATTCCCTGAAGTGACAGGAGGTTGTGCACCATCATGCGAGTACTGGAAATGGGACCTGGGTCCTCTACAAGATCAGTAACTGCACTTAACCACTGAGCAATATTTCCAGCCCAGCATACATATAATTTTTTAAAAATTAAAAATAAAAATTTTAAAAAAGACTGTACCTATAATAATGTAAACAATCTTACATTTTTTGGAGACAGGGTCTCCCTATGAAGTTGAGGCTGGCCTTGAACTTGGAACCTCCCAAATGTAAGGATTATAGGTGCTTTCTAGCATGCTTGACAAATTATATACTTTAAATGGGTCGTTGTGTGTGGTATGTAAAATATATATTTGCAAATCTGTTATTTTTTAATTAAAATATTCCATGCAATATATTTTTCTTTCTTTTTTAAAATTTTTACATCAGACTGTAGTTTTCCTTCCCTTTTCTCCTCCCAGTCCTTCTCTCCTACCTCCCTTCTGCCCCCCCCCCATCCACTACTCCTCTGTTTCTATTGTTTCTATTCAGAAAAGGGCAGACCTCCCATGGATATCAGCAAAACATGGCATATCAAGTTACAGTAAGACTAAGCACCTCCCCTTGTTTAATACAAGGGCTGGGCAAGGCAACACACTATGAGGAGTAGGGTCTCAAAAGTTAGCATAAGAGTCAGAGATAGCCCCTGTTCCTACAATTAGGAGTCCTACAAGAAGACCAAGCTGCACAACTGTAACATATGTGCAGAAGGCCTAGGTCAGTCCCATGCAGGCTCCCTGGTTGTTGGTTCAGTCTCCATGAGCCCCTATGAAGCCAGGGTAGTTGATTCTGTGAGTTGATCCTGGCTCAAACAATCCTTCCTTCCTGTCTTCAGCAGGATTCCCCAACGTCCACCTAATGTTTGGCTGTGGGTCTCTTCATCTGTTTCCATCAGTTGCTAGATGAAGCCTCTCTGATGTCAATTGGGCTAGGAACAAATGCCAGCACATCCCATAGGCAGGACAAACTTTAGGTAGGTCAAGAGTTATGTGGCTGGGTTGGTGTCCTGATCCCTCCACTGGAAGTCTTACCTGATCACAGGGGATGGCTAGTTCAGGCTACATATTCCCTATTGCTAGGAGTCTTATCATGCAATATATTTTGATCATATTCTTTCCCTTCCTCCAACTCCTCTTAGCTCTCTTCCCACAACCCACCTACTAAAATGTTCTCTCTCTCTCTCTCTCTCTCTCTCTCTCTTTAAAAGATTTATTTATTTATTAAGTATACAGTGTTCTGCCTGTGTGCATGTATTACAGATGGTTGTGAGCCACCATGTGGTTGTTGGGAATTGAACTCAGGACCTTTGGAAGAGCAGGCAGTGCTTTTAATCAGTGAGCCATTGCTTCAGCCCTCATTTTCTCTCTTAAACAAAACAAATATTAAAAAAGTACACAAACATACGCACCCCAAACATGTATGTTGTTGGTCAACTACTCCTGAGCATGAGGTCTGACTTGGAGTGTGGCTGGTAAAACTGATTTTTACCTCTCAGAACAGCTATCAATAGCAAAAAGCTTACTAGTAGGAGTGGAACTTTGTGTGCACTTCCCTTTCTCAGTGCTGAAGTTTTGTGCTGTGGGACAATGGTCTTGTATCCTGTCACTTGTATTGTTTTAATAAAATGCTGATTGGCCAAAAGCCAGGCAGGAAGTGTAGGTGGGGCAATGAGAACAGGAGAATTCTGGGAAGAGGAAAGGCTCAGTCTGTAGGTATACCCAGATACAGAGGAAGCAAAATGAGACTGCTTCACTGATAAAAGGTACCAAGCCATGTGGCTAACACAAACAAGAATTATGGGTTAATTTAGGACATATGAGTTAATAAGAATCCTGAGCTAATAAGTCAATCAGTTTATGATTAATGTAGGCCTCTGTGTGTTTCTTTGGGACTGAACGTCTGAGGGACTGGGCAGGACAGAAACCTCGGATAACAGTTTTGTCTGGTTTGAACCTGTGCAGGTCTTATTGATGCTTTCACAATTTCTGTGAGTGCATCATCAG
The DNA here is from genome assembly GCF_014885135.2 of Alexandromys fortis. NCBI lineage: Eukaryota > Metazoa > Chordata > Mammalia > Rodentia > Cricetidae > Alexandromys > Alexandromys fortis. The sequence goes on from NW_026068217.1 coordinate 793,299, forward strand.
CCACTGCCTCTGGCCCATAATTTTTTCTCTCTTCTTCTGCATAGATCCTTGAGCCTTGAGGAGAGTGATTTGATAAAGAAATCCCATTTAGGACCAAATGCTCACACTGTCCATGTGTAGATCTCTATTCCAACTACTATCTCTTGAAAGAGAACCTTCTCTGATGAGGGCTGAGTGATGCTCCTGCTGGAACTCTTAGCTCAGACTCTAAGCAGTCCCAGATCAGTGTAGTGGGAGGGATGGGTGGCAGGCTAGTGGGCAAGGGAATGTACTTTTATCTTAGCAAAATGGTCTTCTAGTACATGAACATAGACCTCTATAAAGCTGTTTGTTTTTAAAAGTAGGCTCAAGGATTGTCAAAGAAATCTAAACAACACAAGGTGAGTTCTTTTCTGACATACCTGGGGACCTTGATGGTGAACGGAAAGCCCTACATTTCTCAATCTTTTGCAGTTCCGACTCTTGAGCCAGTTCTGAAGGGACAGGAGACACCTCAGCTGGTTCAGACCCCTGGCGACTGCCTGAAGAAGATGTTCCTCCTGGAGCTCTGGCTCTCTGTTTGGACTAAGGCCTGCTGGTCAGGGTCTGCATTTCTTCCTAGCATGCCAAGTTCCTCCTTTGGGAACGATGGCTGAGGCACAGCTGTAAATGGGACTTCTACAGCCATCTGTTTAATTGAGAGAAGTTCTGCCGCCTGCCACCTAGGTTCTCTGGCTATGAGGGTAGTTGGTAGCCCCTGTGCCTGCCTGCTGTCTGGGACCCTGCATCCTGATACCAAACTGACGGCTGAGCCCCACAGGACTGGTACCAAGGTGCATGTTTCTATGCCAGTACTTCTTTTTTCAGGGCCTAAAAGTGATCTTGGTAGTGACTCAACTCCATGTCTTCTAGGGCTAATATTTTCCCCCTCCCTATTCATGGGTCACACCCTGACACACAGAAACGAGAGTGGAGTGGCAGTCTTATCAACTTGTCTTTACCGCAGAGAGCACACGCAGGAACTGTTGACATGCTGAGCCTGATAGCTGGGTGGGCTTCTGATTAGAAAGTGTTGTGGACAGGGGAGTGGGAAGCAGGTGTCTATCCCAGCCTTCCTAAGTCAAACATCTTCCCAGGGAAGGGTCTGATAGGCTTTAAGGACTCACAAAGGAGTTGGGGATGCAGCTCAACAGTAGAGCACTTGTCTACCATTCAGGAGGACCTAGGGTCTGGGTGCAGTCCCACCCCACCCAGAAAAAAAAAGACAGAAATGTTCCTAGTGACTTGGCGACTTGGTAAGACCAGTCCCAGAAGAGTGTCTTGTCTGTGGTCGCTTCTTCTACAGAGACAAGCCTGGTGCCCTAAATCCTGCCCTAGACACTGCTGCTGCCCCACCTCTGGGCTACTTAGAATGCTCCGGTGTCTGCGCTGTCATAGGTGATGAATCCACTAGGACTGAGTTTACCTATATTGAAACCTCTTGGAATTACCATCTTTATACAATCCTGAGTACAAGATTTTATACAAGTCCTCTGGGTAACAGCAGAAGAAATTAATAGTCCCTCTCTTTCCTACACACATTCTCAATAAGTATTCCAGGCTGCCCTCAAACGTATGGCAATCTCCAATCTCTGATTCCTGAGTAGCTAGCTGGCTTTACAGTGGGAGCCACCATCCCTGGCTTTCATCTTTTGACTTTGTTGTTGCTCCAGATCTGAGTTTTCCAGAGAAGTTTGTTCCAGATGAATGAAGTGTTGTTCATTTGAATTCCACAATTTTTTCTTGGTGGTTTGTGTTTTTTTTTTTTTATTTTTTTGCCTGTGGGACTAGTAAAGCCCACTGCTACAGTCAGTGTGTGTGTGTGTGTGTGTGTGTGTGTGTGTGTGTATGTGTTGTGGCAGTGGACATGAAAGTCAGGAAATATGCCATTTCCTTCATTGGATATAAGGACAGCACTTAGAGTAGATATTTTCCTGCTTTCTTTGTTTGGGTCCCCTGGGGAATGGTAGAGGTTACTAACATCTGTATATAGGTCAGACAGCAAACAGACTGAACTGGCCCAGAAATTCCTTCAAAACAGTTGAAGTCCAGAGGCACTGGAACCCAAGCCAGGTATCTGGAAAGAAAAAATGGTGAGCCCAATGTGGGGGTGCAGAGAAAGAAGCATCTCTTCTCTTGGGATACCAAATAATCCTGTGGTGGTGTCTTAATCATTTCCAAACATTGGGTCATCCCCCCATCCAAATCCTTGTCCCAGTTTCTTTTCTTTCTCCTTCTCATGTGTCACTGTTTCCCCACCCCTCTGTCACCATAGTGAGGGACATTTGTGTAGATAGGGTGGCCTCATACTGGAGCAGCATCTTTGAAAGTGGATCATGCCGCTGCCTCTCCTGCTCTGCAAGCCGAGCCTTCCTGGCTGATCCATTGAGGCCCTGTTTGTCTGTCTCTATCCTGCTCATATGAGGAGGCTGAATGAAAGCCCTGGAGCTACAGCCCTCTCCCCTGATAACCCTGTTTCCCTGCAGTTTCGCTGACTCACTGGGGAGAATCACACATCTTTTTGGATGGAGCTCTTGGCTGGAGTCAGAAGGCCTGGATCATGCACTCAAAAGTGATGCTAATTCGAATACTTGGGCTTCTAAGATTTTGCCTCTCACATCCCCCATCCTTTTCCACCTCTGCTCCTCAGGCATCATTTAACTGAAAAGCCGCACCCAAGGCTACGGGCTTAGCAAAGGAACTAAGTTATTGTTTTATTTCTTAGCATAAAAGATACAATTACAGAATCCCCAAGAAAGAACAGGGCGTGTGTGTGTGTCGGGGTATGCTTCTGAAAATATAGAATGTTGCAGAAAAAGATAAAAACCACCTCTCCCCTACTCAGCTGTCATAAGTCCTTCCTGTCCCAAACTCTGATGGTGCTTGGATTGCCATTAAATGTGGAGTTTGGCCCAGAAGCAGCTTAGGTGGCAGCAGGTGATAGGCGGGATGTCTCCTTCATTGTACAATCCTTCCCTTAAGACTGAGCACTTAGCAGCAGATTCCAGTCTGCTTTGTCTCGTTCAGCCATGGAAGGTGCAAGGATGCAGCCACAGTTGCCTTCCAAGGAGTGCTGGTGATATCTGGGAGCACGGAGGCTGAGTCATATTTTGGGAGAGAATTGTGTTTTTATACCCGCAATGTAGGGTGTTGCCATAATATTAATCATTATTATGGTCAAAAACAAACTCACCCCGCAGTTATGACAAATCTGGGTCTTGGCTCTTTCTTGTTCCTACATTGTCCTTAGCTTGTGCCTTTTGGAAGCACAGTTTAACTCTTTATTTTCAGAATAGGCAGTGGTCTTTCTTTTATTTTAGTAAAATAAAAAATATTTGACAGGGTCTTACTATCTTACTCAGGCTGGCCTGAGTCTCTTGATCCTCTTGCCTCAGCATCCTGAGTCGTTGGGATCACAGGTGTGCCTCCATACACAGTAGGCAGCTATCTAATATCACTTAGCGTTGCAGACAAAGTACTTGATCGATTCGATTCTGCTTTTGTCACACAGGGGATAGAACCCAGTGCTTCACTTGGACTAGGAAAGTATTCTACCATGAGGTTCATGCCCCATTCCAAAGTACCTAATTTATTTTTTAAATTATTTTACATTTTTTTTGTATGTCTGGGTCTTTTGCCTGCCTATATGTTTCTGCAACACATGTTTTCAGAAGGGATGGTTAGATCCTCTGGAACTGAAGTTACAGTTAGTTGCTGGCCATCATGTGTGTAGAGGTCAGCAGAAGGTGTTGGATCTCCTAGAACTGGAATTACCAAGGGTTGTAATCCACCATGTGGGTACTTAGAATAAAACCTGGGTCCTCTGGAAGAGTTGTCAGTATTCTTAACCCCTGAGTCTTAACCCCAGCACCCAAAGTACCTAATTTAAGAAAGTGGCAGTAGGGTGGGGCGGGGATAGCCATCTGGGCACGGTGATGCTTGTTTATAATCCAGCACTCAGCGTGGTGAGGAAAGAGATTATGCATTAGGCTACACAGTAAAACCTGTCTCAAAAAGCGAGCAAAATAACACAGACCCAAGCAGGCATGGTGGTATACACCTATACAATACTGGAACTTAGGAGGCAAAGAGTTCAAGGCCAGCTTCAGCAACATAGCCACTCCTTGTCTCATCCACCTCATCTCACCTTCCCCCTAAACCAACAAACCAAGTAGACCTTTCCGTATCTCTTCACTAAGACCTAAAATTCCAGTCAACACACAAACGCTCCACAAACCTCATTAATCACTTTCATCTTTTGTTTGCTTCTTTTGGGACAAGGCCTCGACTTGTAGCTCAGACTGGCCCTGAATTCGTCCTTTTGTCTCAGCCTCTTGCTGCTATGATTATAGGCATGTATTATCATCCCTATTAGCTACTTCAGTCTTCATATTAATGAGATTTTATTATTATTTTCTTCAGCGTAGGAGATGAAGTGAACATAGAGACCACAGAGTGGTAGAACATATAGCCAGGGGAAAATAGCATCCTCAAGGAAGAGAAGACCACAGAGAGGGGCTGCTGGGACAGAGAGGACTTGATGGCTTGTCTACAAAGCAGTTTTGGACCTAAGTTATGTCCACAGGTGAAGTTACTGTAGGATTAGAGGTTGGGTAATGAAGGGAGGACTAAAGGAGTCACTGGAAAATGTTTTTGAAAACGGGGTTTTGTTCTGTTAAGTCCAGGCTGTCCTTGAACTTGAGAACATCCTGACTCAGTCTCAAGTATTCTGGGATTATAGGTGTGACCTGTTCAAGGCAAGTTACTGAAAAGAATTTTGAACTTCTTAGTGATTCTTTGTGGATTTTACATCATGCATCCTGATCCCATTCATTTCCCTGTCCCTTCCTATCTGCTCTCTGTCCTTGCAACCCACCCCCGAAATAAAACTAAATAAAAAATTTTAATAAATTAATTTAACTTTATTTTATTGTTCTGAAGGTGTCAGATTCCCTAGAACTAGAATTACAGACAATTGCAAGCTGCCATGTGGGTGCTAGGAACTTAACCCAGGTCCTCTGGAAGATCAGCCAGTGCTCTTAACCACTAAGCATCTCTCTAGCTCCATAAAATAAAATTTGAAAGAAAAAAATGTCAACATGGAAGCTGAAATGTGTCAGTACATCTTTACTTGTAAGTGTTCATTTCAATGAGTCATTGGTCTCGTTTGAAGCCTCTGTTTTCTGCTACACTATCTATAACGGGCCCTCACTGGGACTCCTCTTGGATAGCCTTTGTTGCCCTGTGTCGTGGAGATCCTGCAGCTTTGGATCTGCAGAACAAGCCCCTTTACAAGCTCCAGCAGTTTATAGATGGGGTGGATTTGGGGGTGGGCCAACTCATAGCCCAGGTTCTGAGCTTGGGTGGTAAGCTTGGGTGGTCAGCCTGCCAGCTCTCGCTCATCCTCACCACCAGGGTAAGCTCTCCAGCCCTTCCCCAGATAGCTCACCCAATGCAGCAGGCAGAAAGGGGGGCCAGTTCTCCTGCTCTCCCTTGGGGCTGGCTCACCTGCAGAGCCAGCTCTGTTGTGTTGCCCAGGTGAGGTGCTGGGGCCACTCTCCCAAGTGCTGCAGCTGGTGACCTCAGGGACAGCTCTTCCATTGCCATAGGTGGCAAGGGAGGCGAGTTCTCTCCCTTGACCAAGCTACCAAATTGCAGATGAGGGGTCGGACCAGATCGCTCATGTTCTCAGGGCTGGTTTACCTGGGTCTCGGTCAAAAGGGTTACCTCTATTGGGCTACCCAGGCGAGGTGCAGGGTCTGCTCTCCTGAGAGCTGCAGCTGATGAGGTGCAGGGCCTGCTTTCATGCTCCCAGAACCCTGGGGCCAGCTTTCCTGCCTGCAGCAGGTGGCAAGGGGAAGTTACTGTAGTTTAATGAGCCATTTTTTCAGCCAGGAACTCAAGCCCTGGTTGTAGAGCAAGAATCCAAGTTTAAAAAAGAGAGATGGCTGTCTGCTCAATTTAGTCCGAGGCCTGCATGCTAGGCCCAGTGTGCTGTTAGATACCTACTCTGCCAGGCTAGGCTCCACCCCTGTAATCTTATCCAGTGACCCAGAAATCATTTTCCTCTTTTCTGGACCCCACTGTAGCTTGAACAAATCAGAAAATAGGGCAAATATTGCCCTACTTGTCCTTTACCTGGGATTAGAGGAAAGCAGATAAACCAAAAGAAAGTCCCTGGTTATGATCTCACTAACCATTTTTCTTGCCATTTATCCACATCTATTATTGTTTGGGTTATGGTAAATATGACCCCTCAGAGGGTGTCCTCCCATCCCCTTGTTAGGTAGCATCTTCCACCACAGCCATCTTCTTGTTATTGTTATCATGACACCTGTCACCGCCTCAGCTTGGATTTATTGGTGATTATTTTTCTGTCGCCTGTCCTGTGCGAGCTCCATGAGAGAAGCCCCTCACTTAAACTCTATGGCCTGAATGTGGCAGCACTGGCCAAAAACTTTCTCTGACTTCACTGTACCTTTGTTCAGAGTATATCCCCTCCCTGTACTGCCCTGCCCATCTCATCCTTCTTGTCCTTCAATGTCAGCGTTGTCCCCCCCCATCCCCCCCCCCCAAAGCCTCTGGGTTGATATCAGCACAGAATTTTCTTCCTTGACTACAGCTTCATTGTCTATGCTTTGGATTTTGGCCTCCTTCTCTGCCTCCCCTCTCCATCATTTTCTCCTTACTTTTGTTTCTCTTCTGTTTTCTCTTCCCTTTCCCATGCCCTTCCTTCCTTTCTTCCTCTCTGCCACCCTCGAGACAGGATTTCACTCTATATCTCAAGCAGCTGTAGAACTCACTTAAGTAGGTTCAGACTGGCCTGGAACGTGCGGCAATCCTCCTTGCATGAGCTCTGGAGTTCTGAGAGCCACCAAGTCAGAAAATGACATATGGATTTTAAATAAGATGTTTCTGAACCAACAGAGCTTGCCAGCCTGGTTCAGCCCCTCACCTCTCCCTTGTCCTTGCCAGGACTCTGCTTCCTTATAGGTAAGATGAAGAGGTGGGGCAATGTGACCTCTTAGTTTTTAACATTGGCGGATTTATGTTCTGGAAAGTCCAGGAAGATAATGTCCTTGGCTTGTCTAACTTAGAGTCTCTACTGAAGCCTAGTCAAGAATAGTATCTTCGGTGTAACGGTGCTTAATGGGTGAGTGAGTGGGTGGAATGAGTAGCCGAGAGGCAAAGGTTACAGAAGGCCGGCTCACGACCTGCCAGAAACAATAGCATGGTCAACCACACTACACAGGCCTGGGTTAGAATCCCAGTCGCTGCCAAGTTGGAACTCTCCAAGGCTTCTTTTCCTCAATCTGTCAACCTGTGCTGTTACTGGTACCTACTGCTCTGGGCTGCTGGAGGACAAAATGAGATAATGTCTACAAAGAAGTCTGGCACACACTCCCCACCTTTCTTTTTAATTAGGGCTCGCCAATAAGGAACAAACGGTTCGTTTTCGGTGCAGCGGAACCTGAACTTCAATCACGTTCAGTGATTGAGTGCTTGGAAGCCTGGCTGACCTGAGTTAGGGCCTGCGAGCAGGATGCTCCTGTCTTAAAGAACGTTCTCCTGGAACCACTGGCTTTGTGGAGGCAGCTGAAGCTGATTTATCAGCAGGGCGATAAATGGCCCACACGGAGAATGTCTCTCTCTTCAAGACTCAGCTGCTGCAGCAAAACCTACAAGTTCTCACCTGGAGGTCTTTGCCTCCCATTGCTAGGGTCCACCTGGGGTAGTTTCGGGGCCTTCAAAGTGGAGCTAATGTCTTGACCGCCTCTGTAGTCTCTATATCCTGGGACAAAGAACAGTACTGCCCGAGTAGAGCAGAGGGCCCAGAAGGGTTTTTGAAGTGAAATGAGGCACCGATGGGCTTTGAGAAAGTCAATTAGCCTCTGCAAGCCCAGGTGTTTCGGAGGCCACACCCGGGTTACCCTTAGGATCAAGCCCTCTGTTATCTGGCAGAGAAACTTCTTCCTTTACCTAAACCTATTTACCATCCCTTTCAGCACTGGACGTTTTGTTCTCTACGCTGTTTTGTCACCAAAGCTAGAAAAAGGCATTCGTGCTGAGGTGTTAATAGGTGTTAATTGGATGATGTATTTACATTTCCACCGGGAGCTTTCCCAGGGTGGGCAGGAATGAGTAATGGTGGAGGCCAGGTGCTTGCACTGGGGAGGCAGGGTTTGTTGTTGTGGAGGGAGGGGGTTTCTGAAGCTGTTTCTCAAACTGCTCACACAGGGGCCCTGTGCATTTTATTCAGGCAGCAAACACAATGAATTTGCATTCAGGAAATGCCTGAGGCCTTGGGAGACACTTTAAAGATGTCTTCTTCTTGGCCTCTGAGAGCAAAAGGAAGGCTGACTAACAATTTACCTGCTTCTACCCAGAGCCCTGAGTCACACTGACTCACCGGGCCTGATGAGCTTGTTTCAGGCTTGGAGACCAGTCCCGGGGCCCACAAAAGCCACTATCCTGGAAAGATTATTTCCGTTAATCCCCCTAGGCAGCCCCTGAGGCTTTTCACTTGCTCACGGAGCCTGGGGCCTTTCCTGGGGTCCAGTGTTAAACTCCTTTAGAAAGAGGTGGAATTCTGGGTTAAAAGATCCTCTGGTGCTATTAATATTGAGCAGAAATACGTTCCGTGCCTCATATATCAGTGCATGGGTTGCAAATGTGGGAGGGGAAGGGAAGGGTTTACTGGCTAAGGTTAGCTGGAGTTTACAGGTGTGGGAAGGGGCACGTGTGGGCACATGCGTGAGTGCATTTACATTGTTAGGTTCAAACCCGAGGTGTCCATTAACGTATCAAAACAGATGCTAGCTGCCAGGTTCTCCCTGGATACCCCAGTCTCTGCCTGTTACAGGGCCCTTCTGGCTGGCATCCCCTATTTCCTATCCTGAACTCTCCAGCCCAGTTATTGGGCTGGGCTGCCCTTCCTTATACAATCCAGCCATTTTGCAATGCTGGTCCTTTTTTCCCTTTAGTCTGTCCTTTACTCTCTTAGCAGCCTCTTGGTCCAGGTTGTCCCTCTTGGTTGGCTGCTCCTCTCCCCTCTCTTCTCACTCCTTTTCTCATTTGGCCCAGCTCAGTCTGGTCATGTTCACCCTGGACTCTCTCAGATGTCTCCATGTCTCTGCTTCTGGTTATGCTCTCCTTTTTTTTTTTTTATCTACAATGAACTTTCTCCTCCATACCTAGGAACAGTCATCTTCCTTCCTTCCTTCCTTCCTTCCTTCCTTCCTTCCTTCCTTCCTCCCTCCCTCCCTCCCTCTTTCTTTTCATCCAGGCATGAGTTTGTTTCTGCATGTGTGTGTTCTGTATGTATACTCTGTAACTTGTCTTTTGGTTCTTTTCTGGAGTTGGTTGTGGAAATTTCCTTTTTCACCCCATGGTGTTATGGTTGGAACCTAATACCTCATACATGCTAAGCAAATGCTCTTCAGCTGGGCTCCTCTCTAGCCCTGGTTATAAAAAGAAATTGCTTTTTCTTGCTGCCTGGCAGGTAAATAAAGCTACCACCTAGGCTCCTCCAAACGTTTTTTTCTGATTCTGTTGAGCTACCCAGTATATGCTGCCGTCCCTCTGGGTCTTACTGTTCTCCACTCAGAAGGTGCCGCTCCTGAATACATTTTGAACATACCTTTCCCTCCCGTGTTATGTTCTGTCTCTTGCTCACTGCTCCTGAAGAAATGCGAAGAGGAGGAGCCTCACGTCTCTTCACTTTCAAAAGGATTTATTTCTCAGTCTTTGTAGGTAGAGTCAATTCCAGGGGTGCAGATGGAGCCCCTGCTCACAAGAACATGGGAATGTATACTTTGTGAGAGATCCGGATGGATCTGGTCTTTGAATGAGGCTGGTTCCACAGGTAAATGTGGCTGCTAAAGCTGAGAGGTGTTCAGTAGGTGATTAACAGATGATTTTCTTATAGGACAATAGAACTGCAGGCCAATGCCTTGTTGGACCCAGGCATTAGAACTGCTTCTCTAAGCACCTTTGGTAAGTGGGGCAGAGAGCAAACAGAGTGGCAGGTCTCTTTAGAATGAGAGGAGAAGCTACCGAGTGGGACCCAGAAGGCTCAATCCAGCATTCACACTCTGTGTGACCTACAGTGTTTTGAAACACTTCGCACTGGTTGCCCACATGTGAAAACTCAGAACATTGAAAACAGTAGGATCAGATAACACTGGGCAAGTTGCCTGCTTGGCACTGAATGGTGACTGCTACACTGAGGCAGAATCTGCCCTCACATTTACCATGGTCCCCACATCTCCTGGTCTTTTATAAAAACTCCACGTATTTCCCTAGTGTCTACTATCTGGCTCCTTTGCGCCAGTTTGTATTCCTGGGCTCTCAACACTTATTCTGGTGGAGAAGGCCCTAGCAGAGGCTCTGCTGCGGAGGAGAGGAGACCAACTGAGGCACAGGGTCTGAAAATAGACAACAAGCGTGAAAGAGGCAGCCCAAGGTCTTCAATGGCCATCCAGTCAGGCACAGACATTAGAGCAATAGTGAACCTGGATTTCAGTGGCCAGTGAAGACCAAGGAATCTTGGTGAGCAGGGAGTTAGACAAGTGGAAGGATACAGCAGACCGAGGTCATGTGACCATGCCACAATTGTGCTCAGACCCTCAGTACCTTCCTATTTTTATGAAAATGAGCAAAGAGCCATATTGTGGTCAACAAGGTGTTGCTTAGTTTACCCTGTCAAGGTTAAACTTCATCTTGGGCCTTGTGCACTTGGAAAAGCAGCAATTATCAAGATGCTCCCTAGCCCCGTGCGAGGCTAACCACCCTGTGTCTGTACCTGAAGGCAAGAGCTGTTTCCAAAGTACCACGTGTGGTGGACCATACACCTGTAATCTCAGCACCTGCAAGGATGAGGCAGGGGGATGTTGAGTGCCTTAGTTTGCTTTCTGTTTCTCTGGTAAACGCAATGGCCAAAAGCAACTTGGGGAGGAAAGGATTCATTTGGTACACTTCCAAGTCACATAGTCCATCATCGAGGGAAGTCGAGACAGGAGTTTAAGCAGGAACTGGAACATAAGCCATAGGGAACATTGCTTATTGACTTTCTACCACTGGCTTGCTTAACTAGCTCTTTCATGCAGCCCAGGCACACCTGCCTAGGGCTGGCATTGCTTCCAGTAGGCTGGGACCTTCCAAATTAATTAGCAATTAAGAAAATGCATCACAGACGTGCCAATATGATCACCGGCGACTCTTTCAGATAACTCTGGCCTGTGCCATGTTGACAGCTGAAGATAACTAGGAAAGTGAGTTTGGAGCCAGCCTGGGCTGCAAAGTAAGACCTTGTCTCAAAAGACAAAACAACCCAGCCAACCAAATAAACAAACCCCCAAATGGAAATTAACATGGAAAAAAAAACCCACAACAATAACAAAAAGCCATGGCCACTAGAAAGAGAAGAGCGAGGTTTAGAATTCTGTTTACACTTGCTTCATGGGTAATATTATAGAACCAAAGCCACAAGCTCCTCTGTTTCCCGGCTGCCATGAGGTGAACAGCTTTGCTGAAAGTCACACGGAATCATTTGTGCACTTCCAGGGGAAAAGGTCACGAGAGCCAATTAGAGGGATGCTGTCCACAGCCAGCTACTAAATCCCCTCTTGGTCTGGCCTCCCCACCTTCACATCATTGCACAGGGTTGTTAGCAGAATCTGAAGTTCATGTTTTTTTTTTTTTCTCTTACCAAAAAACCAGGAATTTTTCTAGCCGGGAATTGCTAGAAGGAAATGAGTTTAATTACAGTTTGAGCAAGAAGTGAGGAGAGAAAAACTCTCAGCGTCTCCCTGCCTTGTCTGTAGTGGTGTTACAATCTGTAGATAAGATGAACGGAGCCAGCAAACACGTATCTGGAGACTTGGTTGTACTGTAAGTAATCAGAACTGTGAAATTATCCTTTTCCCGAGAGATAGTGCCTCCTTTGGCAGACCTTCCTGGCACAAAGGAATTCCCAGGGATTTCCTGAAGAAATTCTCTTTTGGGACTCTGTGGTACCATTGTAGATGATGAGGATTTGCTGTTTCCTAATGCAGCTACATCTGCAGGACTGGGTTGGGCAGCCTCAGGGCTGGAGAAGACAGCCTTGGTCTTTGCTCTTTGGTCTGACATTTGTCTCAGCAGGGAAAGCCTATCTCTGCTACGCATCATCTACACACTACTATGAACTCTCCTATAAACTGGATGCAACTGAATTTAGATACCAGTTGTGTTCCCTGCTCTGTCTAGGGCTCATATGCTCAGTCACTAGTTCTGAGATAACACATCATAGGATGATCAGAAGGGTATGCAGTCAAATGTGACTTTGCCAGGTTCCCACTATTCTTTCCTTCCCATGCCTCCCTTTAAAGGCTTTTCTTAGACTAGTGATTCTCAACCTTCCTAATGCTGTGACCCTTTAATCCAGCTCCTCATGTTGTGATGATGCCCAACCATACAATTATTTCGCTGCTACTTCATAACTGCAATTTTGCTACTTTTTTGAATCATAATGCAAATATCTGTGTTTTCTGGTGGTTAGGCAACCCCTGTGAAAGGGTTCTTTTGCCCCCCAGAGGGGTTGTGACCCACAGATTGAGGACTGCTGGCTTAGACGTCTAGACTGCTGAGTGGCAGAAGGAAAGCAACTCACAGAGATAACTGACCTTTGCCTGGTATGGAAGGTTTTTCTGTCTATGTGTTGCTTTTATTGGTTAATGAATAAAGAAACTGCTTTGGACCTATAGCAAAGCAGAACTTAGGTAGGCAGGGAAAGCTAAGCTGAATGCTGGGAGGAAGAAGGGCAGAGTCAGGGAGAAGTGATGGATCTGCAGCCAGAGATAGACATGCTGAAGCTTTGCTGGTAGGCCACAACTTTTTGGTGATATAGAGATTAATAGAAATGGGTTAAATTAAGATATAAAAGTTAGCCAATAAGAAACTAGAGCTAATGGGCCAAGCAATGACTTAATTAATACAGTTTCTGTGTGATTATTTCATTTCTGGGCAGCTGGCCGAACAAGCAGCTCCTCCAACATTTGCCTTGGATCTTTCTTTTATGGTACACAAAGGCAGTGCCTGTAAATTGCTGCTTTTAGCAAATGCTTAGAGTAATCACTGGTATCATCCTAGAACACGACTACAGAAGACTGTTGTGAAGCAAGTTAGGGGTAGGAGAGAATTATGCCTCCAGTGAGTATGGCCCTATGAAACAGTTCCTTGGCTGTAGAGATATCTGTAGTTTTTTTTTTTGTTTTGTTTTGTTTTTTTGAATTTACTCTTTGCTCTTTGGGGGCCCACCAGTCAGCTCCCAAATAAACACACAGAGACTTATTCTTTCTTAAGAATGCCTGATCTTAGCTTGGCTCATTTCTAGCCAGCTTTTCTTTTTTCAAAAATCTTTATTCCATTTATAAAGCAGGGCCACCTTCTCTGCATCCTTCTTAGACCACTCTTCCTGGGCCCCAACTATTCTGAGTGTGTAAGACAAGTGGCTGAGGTATAGGGGTGGGAATAGAGATTACAATAATTCCTAGTACAGATTAAGGATTTCTGCATGTCTCTAGATTTAGTGATCTTTCCTTAAACTATACAGTGTGCCTTTCCTTAATGCTTACTGATGAGACAATGTTTTCAAATTCTTTTTTTTAATTTAATTTTTTTTGTTTTTTATTGAGCTATACATTTTTGTTCTGTCCCCTCTCTTTTTCCTTTCCCCCTTCTACCCTCTCCTGTGACCCAACACAACTTCCAATTTACTCAGGAGATCTTGTCTTTTTCTCTTTCCTATGTACTTCCATGTATGTCTTTCTTAAGGTTCTCATTGTTGTCTAGGTTATCTGGGGTTGTGGACTGTAGGCTGAATTTTCTTTGCTTTCTGTCTAAAAGCCACTTATAACTGAGTACATATTATTTTTGTCTTTCTGGGTCTGGGTTACCTCACTCATTATGTTTTTTTCTAGATCCATCCATTTGTGTGAAAATTTCAAAATGTCATTACTTTTTTCTGCTGTGTAGTTTTCCATTGTGTAAATATACCACATTTTCCTTATCCATTCTTCAGTTGAGGGGCATTTAGGTTGTTTCCAGGTTCTGACTATGATGAATAATGCTCCTATGAACATAGTGGAACACATGTCCTTGTGGTACAATTGAGCACCCTTTGGGTAGATATCCTAAAGTGGTTATTGCTGGGTCTTGAGGAAATGGGTTGTTTCCTAATTTTCTGAGAAATCGCTATGCTGATTTCTAAAGCAGCTGTACAAGTTTGCACTCCCACCAACAATGGAGGAGTGTTTCCCTTACCCCACATCCTCTTCAGCATAAGCTGTCATCAGTGTTTTTGAACTTGGCCATTGTTACATGTGTAAGATAGATTCTCAGAGTTGTTTTGATTTGCGTTTCTTTGATGACTAAGGATGTTGACCATTTCCTTAAGTGTCTTTCAGCCATTTTAAATTTCTCTGTTGAGCGTTCTCTGTTTATTGGATGACTTGTTCTTTTAATGTCAAGTTTCTTGAGTTCTTTGTATATTTTGGAGATCAACCCTGTCCGATGTGAGGTTGGTGAAGATTTTTTTCTCACTCTGTAGGCTACCATTTTGTCTTGTTGACTGTGTCCTTTGCTTTACAGAAATGTCTCAGTTTCAGAAGGTCCCATTTATTAATTGTTTCTCTCAGTGTCTGTGCTACTGGAGTTATATTTAGGAAGTGGTCTCCTGTGCCAATGTGTTTAAGTGTACTTCCTACTTTCTCTTCTATGAGGTTCAATGTGGTTGGTTTTATGTTGAGGTCTTTGATACGTTTGGACTTGTACTTTGTACATGGCAATAGGTATGGATCTATTTGCATTCTTCTACATGTTGATATTTAGTTATGCCAGCACCATTTGTGGAATATACTTTCTTTTTTTCCATTTTATGTTTTTAGCTTCTTTGTCAAAAATCAGGTGTTCGTAGGTATGTGGATTGATATCTGGGTCTCTAATTTGGTTCCATTCGTTTTCCTGTCTGTTTTTATGCTGATACCAAGCTGTTTTAGAGTTTTAAGTAGGGATGATGATACCTCCAGAAGTCCCTTTATTGTACAGGATTGTGTTGAAATTGGAGTGGCGGGGCTGTGTCCCCAACACCCCGGCCGCTTGGCTAGCTCATGCCTGAAATAACAACACACAAACTGTATTCATTTAAGAACTGCTTGGCCCATGAACTCTAGCCCTTACAGGCTAATTCTCGCACCTGGACTAGCCCATTTTTAATAATGTGTGTAAGCACCCCAAGGTGCGCTTACCAGGAAGATTCTAGCCTCTGTCCATCCTGGGAGAGTTGAGCATGGCGTCTCTGATCCGGAGAGCCGAGTCTCTCCGGGAGCAGAGCAGAGTCTGACCTCACTTGCTCTTCCGCCCAGAATTCTATTCTGTTTCCTCCTCCCATCTATCTTTTAACCTATCAGGGCCAGCCAAGCAGTTTCTTTTATTGCTCAGCCAATGAAATCAACAGATTGATATATGACACTCCCACATCAGGATTGCTTTGTCTATCCTGGGTTTTTTGCTTTTCCATATGAAATTGAGTATTGTTTTTTTGAGGTCTGTGAAGAATTTTGCTGGGATTTTGATGGGCATTGCATTGAATCTGTAGATTGCTTTTGGTAAAATTGCCATTTTTATTATGTTAATTCTACATACCCAAGAGCATGGGACATTTTCCCATTTTCTTGTGTTTTCTTCAGTTTCTTTCTTCAAAGATTTAAAGTTCTTGTCATTCAGGTCTTTCACTTGTTTGGTTAGAGTTACCCCAAGATATTTTACATTATTTTTTGCCAGCTTCTCTTAACTTAAATTATCCCATCTGTCTTTTGCCTCTGAAATTTTACCTTTCTATATACCTTTCTTTACTTCTTACTCTATGGCTTGCTGTTTAGGTGGGTGGCTGGTTCCTAGAGTCCTCCTCTTCTCCTTTTCTTGCTCCTCAATCATTTTTTCCCCATATTTCTCCAGCTATTTATTTTCTCTGCTGGCCAGCCCTGCCTATCTTTTCTCTTGCTTTGCTATTGGCCATTCAGACCTTTATTAGACCATCAGGTGTTTTAGACAGGCAAAGAATCACAGATTCACAGAGTTAAACAAATGCAATGTAAAAGAATGCAACATATCTTTACACCATTAAACAAATATTCTACAGCATACATGAATGTAATACATCTTCAACTAATATTCCACAACAGGTATCACAGTCTGAAGGAAAGTGACTCATTTAAGAGGCTGACCAATTTACCCACTCCCCTGGTTAAGATTTGACCTTGTTAAGTGTTAGTCATCTGGGGCATCCAGTAGATCCTGTGTACATGCCCACTGTAGACATTCACAGTGCTCACCAGGAACCCAGACAACTTGGGAGCAGATAAATAAAAGTGAGTAGGACCATCCCAGTACACATGCTAGAATGGGTAAGATAAATTTTTGGTAACATAAATGGAACTTCACAAATTAGGATTCAAGACAATTAACATAAATTGACAGTTGATGCCAAAGGCAAATCTGTGGTGACAGAAGTCAGAAAAGATAGAACACAGCTACTTCTCTGTGGGGGATCAGTAATGGACTGAGAAGGGCATGTAAGAGCCTTCTGGAAGGTGGAAGTTTCTTGCTTCCTGACCTGAGTAGACCTTTAGTGCCACTGGCCAGAAACAGGCCATCTCTTGGAAGATTAGCTCCTCTGGTTGCATCTTGGGGAGATTATCAAACTCCATGTGAAAAGTGAACTGCTAGCTGGACATGGTAATGCATACTTTTAATCTCAGTACTTGAGAAGCTGAGGTAGATATATCTAAGTAAGTTCAAGATCAGCTTGGTCAACATAGTGAGTTCTAGGTGAGCCACTGTTACATAGTGAGACCCTGCACCCCCTCAATAAAAAATACAAACCAAACAATAGAAAACAAACACTGAGACAGTGAATGCCATGGGAACAAGGCTGAGCCAGCAACCTCAGCCAGAGCAGATCTGAGGCAGCAAACTCCAAAAGAGCAGGACTAAGCCAGCGACCCGGGCCAGAGCAAGCCTGGGACAGTGAACTCCATGAGAGCAGGAGCAGATCCAGACCAGGGTCATTTGTGGAAGCAGGACTGGGCCAGTGACCTAGGCAAGAGCAGGCCTGAGGCAGTGAGCTCTACAGGAATTGGACTGAACCATATACCTAGGCCAGAGTGGGCCTGAAATGGGAGAGGGAGAAGATCCAGACCAGGGACATTTGCAGAGGCAGAACTGAGCTAGCAACCTGACCCAGAGCAAACCTGAGACAGCAAACTCCACTGGAGCAGGTACAGGGGAGCAGCCACTGAGCAAGTGGGCAAGAGCCAGAGACTGCTGTGAGTCTAGGCATGAATCTGGGACCTTCAAGGGAGTAGACCTGAGCCAGAACTCCTGTATATCTGGGTGTGAGTCTGGGACCTCTGAGGGACTAGGCCTGAGCCAGGACCTCTGTGGGTCTGGGCGTTGGTCTGGGATGTCAAAGGGAGTAGGCAGGGACCAGAAACCTCTGCGGGTCCAGGTGTGAGTCTGGGAACTCTGAGGGAGTAGGCCTGAGCCAGGTCCTCTGTGGGTCTGGGTACAACCGAGTCTGGGACCTCTGAGGGAGTAGATCAGAGCCAGAGATCTTTGCAGGGTCAACCCCAAGCCAGGGACCTCTGCAGGAGCAGATTCAGACCAGGGACATTTACAGAAACAGTCTGAACTGACAATTTAGGCCAGAGCAGGCCTGAGACTGCAAAATCCATCGGAGTGGAGCAAAGCCCAGGAGTGCTGAGCAACCGCTAGGAACACGGAATGGCCAACAGGGTAACTAGAACCATGACACTGACTGTACCACAAGAAACAACCATCTGAGCCTTGGATTCACTGGCATTTAGAAGATTAATCACAAGAAATACAGATAGCAACAGCCACACCCATTAGAGGAAAAGATGAGTAGACAAGGTAAGAACACCTGTAACACCACATGTTACCTGAATATACCTGAATATACCTGACTTCTCACTGGAGACAATGAAAGTCAGAAGGTCATCGTCAAGCATTATGCAGACATTAAGAGACCACAGGTGCCAGCCCAGACTGTTATACCCAGCAAAACTTTCAATCACTATAGAAGGACAAAAAAAGATAGTCTATGACAAAACTAGATTTAACCAATACCTAGCCACAAACTCAGCCCTACACAAAATACTAGAAGGAAAACTCCAAACCTAAGGAAGTTGGCTACAACAAGAAAAACACAGATGGTCTCATAGCAGCAAATCATAAAGGAGGGAAAAACACACAAATTAAGATCACCAACAATGAAAACTAAATTAACAGGAGAGAGCAATCACTCATCATTAATATCCCTTAATATAAATGGATTCAACTCAGGTATAAAAAGACATGGGCCAACAGATTAGATTAAAAAAAAAACCAGAATGCATCCTTCTTCTGCATACAAGAAACACACCTCAACCTCAAAGACAGACATCACCTCAGAGGAGAGGGTTGGGAAAAAAATTTCCAATAAAATGGACCTAAGAAATAGGCTGGTGTATCTACCCTAATATCTAACAAAATAGACTTCAAACTAAAATCAATCAAAAGAGACAAAGAAAGACATTTCATATTAGTCACAGGAAAAATCCACAATACTGAACATCTATGTTCCAAATACAAGGGCACCCTCATGTGTAAAAGAAACACTTCCAAAACATAAATCATACATTAAATCACACACACTAATAGTGGGAGACTTCAACACTCCACTTTCACCACTGTACAGATCAGTCAGAAAAAAAAATTAACAGAGAAACAAGGTAACTAAGAGATGTTATGACTCAAATGGACTTAACAGACTCTATAGAATATTCCATCCAAACATAAAGGAATATTCCTTCTTCTCAGTACCTCATGGAATTTTCTCAAAATTTGACCACATACTCTGTAACAAAACAAACCTAAACAAATATGTAAAAATTGAAATAACCCCAAGTATCTTATCAGATCACTATGGTTTAAAACTAGAAGTCAACAGCAATACTAATTCCAGAAAGTCCACAACCATATGGAAATTAAACAATGCTCACCTGAATCATCAATGTGGGAATCAATCAAGGAAAAAATAAGGGGAGAAATTAAAGGCTTCCTAAAATTTAATGAAAATGATCATACAACAAACCCAAAGTTATGGGACACAATGAAAGCAGTGCTAAGAGGAAAGTTCATAGCATTAAATGCCTACAAAAAGAAGTTGGAAAAAATCCCACAATAGTGAATTAACAGAACATTTAAAAACTTTAGAACAAAAATAAGCAATCTCACCCAAACTAGATGGCAGGAAATAATCAAATTGAGCTGAAATCAACAAAATAGAAACAAAGGAAACAATACAATGAATCAATGAGACAAAGAGTTTGTTCTTTGAGAAAATCAACAAAACGGACAAAGCATTATCCAAACTAACCAAAAGGCAGAAGGAGACTATCCAAATTAACAAAATCAGAAATGAAAAAGGGGGCATAACAACAGATGTGGAGGAAATACAGAGAATCATCAGGTCATATTTTGAAAACTTGTACTCTACAAAATTAGAAAACTTAAAGGAAATGGACAACTTTCTGGATAAATATCACTTACCAAAATTAAGTTAAGACCAGAAAATCAAATTAAACAGACCTATAACTGCTGAAGAAATAGAAACAGTCATCAAAAGTCTCCCAACCAAAAATATCCCAGGACCAGATGCTTTCAGCTTAATATTCTACAAGATTTTCAAAGAACTAATACCAATACACCTCAAATTGTTCCACACAATAGAAACAGAAGGAACACTGACAAACTCTTATTATGAGGCTACCATTACCCTGATACCCAAACCACAGAAAAACATTACTAAGAAAGAGAATTACAGACCAATCTCACTCATGAACATTGATGCCAAAATACTCAATAAAATACTGGCAAATCAAATCCAAAAGCACATCAGTACCATCATCTACCATGATCAAGTCAGCTTCATCCCAGAGATGCAAGGATGATGGTTCAAAATATGGAAATCTGTCAATGTAATCCATCATATAAACAAACTGAAAAAAATCCCTCATGATCATCTCATTAGATGCTGAAAAAGCTTTTGACAAAATACAATATCCTTTCATGATAAAGGTCTTGGAGAGAGCAGGGATACAAGGAACATACCTAAACTTAATAAAGGCAATTTACAGCAAGCCAACAGCCAACATCAAATTAAATGGAGAGAAACTCACAGCAATCCCACTGAAATCAGGAAAAAGACAAGGTTGTCCACCTTCTCCATATCTATTCAATACAGTTCTTGAGGTCCTAGCTAGAACAATAAGACAACAAAAGGAGATCAAGAGGATATAAATCAGAAAGGAAGAAGTCAAAGTCTCACTATTGGCTGATGATATGATAGTTTACATAGACAACCCCAAAAAATTCTACCAAGGATCACCTACAACTCATAAACACTTTCAGTAATTTAGCAGAATACAAGATTAACTCAAAAAAATCAGTAGCCTTCCTGTACACAGATGATAAATGGGCTGAGAAAGAAATCAGAGAAACATCACCCTTCACAGTAGCTATTAATAGCATAAAATATCTCAGAGTAACTCTAACCAAACAAGTGGAAGACTTATATTCTGTTGGAGCACATTCTGCTCCTTCAGCCAATAGCATTTAATATACCAGTCCAATTGGGAGTGGTCTGTTATAGTATAAATGCAGCTATAAAGCATGTACTCACTCTCTTGTTTCTAGTTCTTGCTTCTGGCTGCTAGACTCTGTTCCTGTTCCCCATTTGTACAGAGGACTCTTATCTAGGACAGTGATCTGTATGTCTCCCCTAAATAAATAACCCTTTATTATTCATAATTATGAATTAGTGTGGGATTATTTTGTGACCTGCCATCATCTGTAACAGTTGGTACAAGAGCAACTAGATGCTTGACATATTGAATAATCTACCAGCCCTTGGAATTCTCCTGTATTTGTTGTTAAAAAGAAATCTTAAAATGGAGAATGGTGACA
This sequence comes from Alexandromys fortis, assembly GCF_014885135.2. Classification (NCBI taxonomy): domain Eukaryota; kingdom Metazoa; phylum Chordata; class Mammalia; order Rodentia; family Cricetidae; genus Alexandromys; species Alexandromys fortis. Next base: position 814,386 of record NW_026068217.1, read on the forward strand.
CATCTTAGAGCTATCAAGAAGGTTATTTACCCTATAGGCCCTCTACAATCTGGAATTCCTCTACCTTCTCTGTTACCAAAGGCATGGCCTCTCATAGTTATTGATTTCAAAGATTGTTTCTTCACTATACCTTTACAAGAAAAGGATAGAGAAAAGTTTGCCTTCACGGTGCCTACTTATAACAATTCCCAGCCTATTAGGAGATATCAATGGAATGTCCTCCTACAGGGATTGCTCAATAGCCCCCCCCCCGTGCCAATACTTGGTCAGCCAGCCATTGGAAATAATATGTAAACAATTTCCTAAGTCTATAATCTATTATTACATGGATGACATTTTGTTATCTGATTCAAATACAACAGATGTTTTAGAAAGGATGTTTGAAGAAGTAAAAAAAGTTTTGCCTAAATGGGGGTTATAAATTGCTCCTGAAAAGTTTCAAAGAGGAGATTCTGTTAATTACCTAGGTTATAGAATAGATTTGCAGAAAATTAGAACACAAAGGGCACAAATTAGGAGAGACTGGTTGCAGACTCTTAATGACTTTCAAAGACTGTTAGGAGACATTTCCAGTCTACGACCAGCTATTGGGATAACACCTGACCTAATAATTCATTTGAATAAAACTTTAGATGGTGATAAAGACTTAAATAGTCCCAGAGAATTAACGGCTGAAATGGAAAAGGAATTGACGATTGCTGAGGAGAAATTACAGGAGGCACATGTGGATAGGATAGAGTGAATCCAAATCTTAAATGTATTCTAGTCATATTGCCTTCCAGAATTTCTCCTACAGGAATTTTAATGTAGAGGGACAATATTATCTTAGAATGGATCTTTTTACCACATAAACCAAGTAAAAAATTAAAAAAAAACTTATGTGAAAATGGTCTCTGAATTAATTATAAAAGGTAAATTGAGGCTTTGTCAATTAGCAGGTATAGATCCAGAAGAGATTATAGTGCCTTTTATTACTGATGAAATAAAAAAGTTATGGGAAGACAATGAATCCTGGCAAAGGGGTTGTGCTAATTTTTTTTCGAGAAATTAATAACAATTATCCCAAAAGTGATAGAATTAACCTTATAAAGAATACTTTTTGGATTCTTCCCCAAATTGTACATGATGCACCAATAAATGGAGCCTGTACATTTTACTCTGATGCAAATAAATCAAAGAAGGCAGGTTACAAATCAGAAGAATTAAGTAAGGTAGAATAAAGCCCTTATAATTCTGTCCAGAAGGCAGAAGCTATTCTTAGGGTACTAAGGGATTTTAAAGAACCTCTATAGTTACTCATTCACAATATGCAGAAAGAGTTGTCTTGCACATTGAAACTGTTGTATTTATACCAGATGATATGGAATTGACTTCATTATTCATCCAGGTGCAAGACATAATCAGGAATAGGCTTTGTCCTATATACATAACACATATCCAATCCCATATGGGTCTGCCATGTCTTCTAGCACAAGGTAATGCAGAAATTGATCAATTATTGATTGGAAGTGTGTTGTAGGTCTCAGAATTTCATAAAAACATCATGTCAATAGCAAAGGTTTAAAGAAAGAATTTCCTGTTACATCGCAACAAGCTAAGGAGAGTATAAAGAGATGTCCTACTTGCTCTTTCTATAACCGAACACCATTGCCTGCAGGGAGAAACCCTTAGGGTACTCAAAGGAATGAAATCTGGCAGATGGATGTGTTCTACTTTGCAGAATTTGGTAAATTAAAATATGTGCAGCACACCATATTCACATACTCAGGTTTTCAATGGGAAACTTCCCTGAGCTCAGAAAAGGCTGATTTAGTAATCATGCATTTATTAGAAGTTATGGCCATCATGGGCATTCCTGCACAAATAAAGACAGACAATGGTTTAGCACATGAATCTAAGAAAATGAAACATTTTTTGTTTATTATACTATAAAGCACATTACTGGAAGACCAAATAATCCTACAGGTCAGGCAGTTATAGAAAGGTCAAATTGTACAATAAAGGATATGCTGAGCAAACAGAAATGGATGAAAAATACACCTGGAAATAGATTGCATAATGCTTTGTTAACCTTGAATTTTCTTAACGCTAATGAGAAAGAAACAACAACAGCAGAGTGGCATTGGATAATGGACAAAATTCTTGAATTGAATCAACCAGTGTATTTCAAGGATGTTGTTACATCACAATGGAAACCAGGAGATGTGCTATTCACTCTTGTTTCCACAGGAGAAGAAAACCTATGGATGCCATCAAAATTAATAAAGATTCGCTTCGAAAGGAGAAATCTCTTGAAAAAGAGAAATGACAGCTCATCCACAATGGTGACCACCATACAGGTGGTAAGGAAAGCATATAGGCTTGGGGCAGGGATCTACTCTTATCTTAACTGGAAAATACACATTTTCAAAAATTCAAGAGACCCTGGATGTTTGAATGCTTACAGAAAGAAAAATAACTATCCACTAAGGATCATCTAGAAAAAGGAATATGGATTATGAGGTCAGGTACTGGATACATATATATTTAGACACACACACACATAAATATATTCAGCTGGTTATAGAGTTGGACAATGGCTCTGTACTTCTCTAAACCCAAGCTTGTTGTTAAAAGGTACATTCAGAGTTTCTGTCTCATATAGGGAGCCATATGGTATGGGACAGAAGGAAGGCTTTAGGACAAATTTTACTTTTTACATGTCTGTTTTGTCTATATTGTATTCTTTATTGAATGTATGTCTATATGAATAATGTTTAAGTTTTCCACGATGAACAATAGATTTTCCTACAGAGCCTTTTCCTGCAGTAATCTTTGAAGTTTCCAGAAAGAAAAGGAAGCCCCACAGCAACAACTCCACCTGGTTGAGATGACATCATGATGCTGAAAGTGCTACTATAAGACCAGTTTTTTTGGGTACCAGCTGCGGAAATGGTGCACCTTTTCATGACATTCTGGCCAGAACTCCAAATAAGAACTTTGGAAAAAACCCTATCAACTGCTCGGAAATTGTTTGCAACTATACTAGACAGTAAGTTTGAAACTTAACCATCACTTTATTTTTGCAGGATCCCATTAAGAAAACATTTCCCCCATGACAGCAGGAAGCAATTCTAGAGGATGACACCCCCTATCCCAAAAAGGTTTGTCCTCAGGGTTGAGAACATCATTTAGGGGTTGTTAATTATTACTTGTATTAGAGGGTTGGGGAGAAAACTATGTTTGTCTTTTAAAAAAAGGATAATAATAGTGGGTAATAGAGTGAGCTACTATTTTTGGATAATTTACATTGGTACAGTTTTTTTGTATATTGATACCAGTTCAAATTATATTTTTTATTTCTTCTTATAATATTTGTACACCTATGCAAAGTTATTCTGTCAGATTGTATATATGCATGCTTCTACCTCTGTTTAGGACATTTTGTATATTGTTACAACTTTTAGGATATATTTTCATATTGTATTATATATTACTCCTACATCTGATCAAGATACTCATAGATTGTTTACATTTTGAGGTCATTGTTCTCATTGGTTGCATTTTTGTTTACAGATT
>NW_026068217.1:819669-836587 GCF_014885135.2 Alexandromys fortis
TCTGTAATAGAGTTTGAAGTCAGGGATGGTAATGCCTCCAGACGTTCCTTTATTGTATAAGATTGTTTTGGCTATCCTGGGTTTTTTGTTTTTCCATATAAAGTTGATTATTGTCTTCTCCAGATCTGTGAAGAATTTTGATGGGGATTGCATTGAATCTATATATTGCTTTTGGCAGAATTGCCATTTTTACTATGTTGATCCTCCCAATCCAAGAGCAAGGGAGATCCTTCCATTTTCTGGTGTCCTCTTCTATTTCTTTCTTCAAAGGCCTAAAGTTCTTGTCAAATAGATCTTTCACAAGATAATTATACATTGTTTACATTTTGAGGTCATTGTCCTCATTTGTTGTACATTGCTTTACAGATTATTTAATATTCTGACATGAAGTTTTAGTCTTTAAGTTACACAGATATTAAATATTATAGGTCAATAGTCATTCACGTTTGTTGTACATACAGTAAGATCAATTAGGTTCTGTAGATGCATAGAGATTATATTCTGTCTAGATAGGTAATCTTTAACCACTTCAAGTATCTGTAGTACATGGCATTTAAATAACTTAGGGTTCTGTTGACATGAGACCTGATTGTTCCTTACAGCACCAATCTACTCCCGAGAGAATACTGAGCACTGAAGACACTCCACTCAGAGTTTGTTTTCTGCTTGGCATAATTGGCCTTTGGGCAAGGAACTGCCCATACCTCAACCACTGAAAAAGTGCATGGTATCCGGAAATGGATAAGCAAGACACAAGGAAAAAGACTGTCAAATCTTTCCAAGACTGGCCAAGACAGTTCTGAAAAATTTTCTGCTTCTGAAGATGGTCTGTCACTTATACTAGACCTTAGCCAAAGTTGGTTGCTTCAACATCGCAAATGAGACTTTGGGTGATTGCTCAGGTAGCTAATTGTCTCTGTCATATATTGCTTGCTTTGGAAGCTGTTTGAATGCACATCCTGCCTACTCAAGTAATATTATCTTTCTTCTCAGGCCTTTGATGGGGTTAAAGATTAGATAGTCATAGTTACCACCCTCTTATGATCTAGCCAAACCATTTCCTATACAAGTCTTAAACTCCTTAGGATAGAATGATAATTAAAACATTTAGCATATGTTCCTTGCTTAATATTGTTTATGCTGGTTGTAATTCTAATCTTATACTTGATATCTGTTCCTAGTGTATATAGTTTTGTATTGGGTTTGAAACTCTCTTATTTAAACAAAAGGGGAGGTGCTGTGGCAGCACATTTCGCTCCTTCAGCCAATAGCATTTAAGATACTAGCTCACTTGGGCATGGTCTCTTATAATATAAATGTAGCTGTAAAGCGAGTACTCAATTTTTGCTTCCAGCTCTGATTTTTGGCTGCTAGACTCCATTCCTGTTCCCCATTCATGCAGAGGACTGTTATCTAGGACAGTGATCTGTAAGTCTCCCCTAAATAAATAGCCCTTTATTATTCATAATTCTGAACTAGTGTGGGATTATTTTGTGACTTCTGCCATCACTTGCATGACAAGAACTTTAAATCTTTGAAGAAAGAAATTGAAGAAGATACCAGAAAGTAGAAAGATTTCCCATGCTTTTGAGTATGTAGAATTAACATAATAAAAATGACAATCTTACCCCAAACAATCTACAGATTCAATGCAATGCCCACCAAAATCCCAGCAAAATTCTTCATAGACCTCGAAAGAACGGTACTCAACTTCACATGGAAAAGCAAAAAACCCAGAATAGCCAAAACAATCCTGTACAATAAAAGAACTTCTGGAGGCATCACAATCCCTGACTTCAAACTCTACTACAGAGCTACAATACTGAAAACAGCCTGGTATTGGCATAAAAACAGAACAGGAGGATCAATGGAACTGAATCGAAGATCCAGATATTAACCTAAACTCCTTTAAATATTTGATTTTTTGACAAAGAAGCTAAAAATATCAAATGTAAAAAAGAAAGCATATTTAACAAATTGGGCTGGCATAACTGGATATCAACACATAGATGAATGAAGATAAATCTATATCTATCACCATGCACAAAACTCAAGTCCAAATGGATCGAAGACCTCAATATCAAGCCAGCCACAGTGAACCTCATAGGAGAGTACACTTGAACACACTGGTGCAGAATAGCACTTCCAAAATATAACACCAATAGCACAGACACTGAGAGAAACAACTACTAAATGGGACCTCCTGAAACTGAAAAGCTCTGTAAAGCAAAGGACACGGTTAACAAAATAAAATGACAGCCTACAGAATGGGAAAAGATCTTCACCAACCCCACATCAGACAGAGGTCTGATCTCCAAAATATACAAGGAACTCAAGAAATTGGTCATCAAAAGAACAAATAATCTATTAAAAAATGGGTTACAGACCTAACAAAATTCTCATCAGAGGAATCTAAAATGGCTGAAAGACACTTAAGGAAATGCTCAACATCCTTAGTCGTCAGAGAAATGCAAATCAAAACAACTCTGAGATTCCATTTTACACCTGTAAGAATGGCCAAGATCAAAAACACTGATGACAACTTATGCTGGAGAGGTTGTGGGATAAAGGGAACACTATAGCGTTGCTGGTGGGAATGAAAGCAGGTACAGCCCCTTTGGATATCAGTGTGGTGATTTCTTAGAACATCTGTGTGCTTTATTGCTGGTTCTGCCCAGGGAGATATAACTCTATTCCACACAATTACTAAGATTAAATCTGTGGACTGTATGAACATCCTTGTGCTCTACTTTCATTCTATTGATATGATAAAACACTGACCAAAAGTAACACAGGGAAGAAAGCATTGGTTTGGCTATACTTCCAGGTCACAATCTGTCTTCGAGGGTCAGGACAGAAACTTTAGCAGGGTCTTGAAGTGGGTGCTACTTGCTGGCTGGCTCTGTGGCTCATTCAGAGGGTGATGCTTAGCTAGCTTTCTTATATGGCTTAGGACTACTTGCCTAGGGATGGTGCCACCCACAATGGGCCTGACCCTCCTGTATTAATTTGCAATCAAGGTCATTCCTCACTGACAGCTCCTCAGACCAATTTGATCTAGACAGATCCTCAATTGAGGCTTCTCTGAGATGACTCTAGGCTGGGTCAATTTGATATTTAATGCTAATTATAATGCCTATAAATATAGAAATAACTATAAGTTTCAAGGCATTATGCACATGGAAATATGTATCATCCTTGTATGTGGAAATATTTTTTGGTATTTAAAATTTTTTAAATGATTTATTAGCATATGTTAATTATGATTAATAATGGGTATATTATGTTTTCATACATGTATATGGGTGGGAAAGCAAGACACTGACAAGCTCAAAAGTGAAGGCAGAGAGGTTCAGCTCAACAGTGAAATGTATAGGGGACAGTAACGCCATCTAGCTGCTGGGAGCAGTTTTCATCAACTAAGAATAACCCTGGAGTTTGATGGCTGGAACCTGAGGTCAGTTTGTGCTGCCCATCTGCCATTCATGGGTAGAGAGCCCCAATTTTCTGTGGCTCCAGAAGTCTACCATAGCTGCATCCTTTCAATAGGGTGATTATAACTTCTAAGGTTGAAAATGTGAAGACAGGTCCTCTGGTCATATCAATCTCAGTGCTATGTTTGCTTATCACTTGGGAGATACCCCCAAATAAAACATTAGCCAACCCAGTGGGTGTAATCCGAGGAGTCTCGGGAAGGGAAGAGAAACTGCCCAATGCATAGGCTGTAAAGCTAATTGTGGTGGCAGAGGCCCTTGGTATGAAAAGAAAATGAAGACAACTCTGCTGGACATTGGACAGTGTTCAGTACAGTTTCAAAACCTGTATGTGCCATAGGAAAGACAAGAGACCACACCTCTCCCCACCTTGAGCACGTAACTGCCAGTTTCTAAATTTTGAGGAGCTGTTTCAACATTTCACCATCATTTTTCTGTCCCTTGTGTTTCTTGCTTTTCTTTTTATCATACTGTCAGTAGTACTTTTGTATTGTGGGATTAAAAATATGTCTTTAGGGACTGGAGAGATTGCTCAGCAATTAATAACACTTGCTGCTTTTGGAGAGGACCCAGGTTCAGTTCATAATTCCTACATGGTACGTCATGTAATTCCAGTTCCAGAGGACCCAATGACCTATTCTGGCCTCTTCAGGCACTAAGCATAAACATTTTGTACATGTAAGCAAAGCATCTGTACACAAAATTCATAAAATATGTTTTTTCTTCTTCATACATTCATAATGATTTTATTTATACATTTCCTCATTATTGGTTAATCTTTTTTGCTCCCTTATTTTTCCATAAATTGTTTCTTTATTCTATGCACTCTTTATTATATTTTTAGTTGTAGTGTGACTTTATGTTATTGGAATTTTGCTTTTGTTTTCTTAAAACTACCTTTTAAAAAACAATCTCATCATGTAGCTCAGGTTGGCCTTGAATTTTGATGTGGCTGAATCTGATCTTCAATTCCTGATCCTCCTGCCTCAACACCCCAAGTGTTTTTTATTACAGGGATGTGCCATCATACCCAGCTAAAAATAGTGCCCCTTTTTATATTTACCTGATTTTGTTTTCAAACTTTGTCATTATTGAAAAATCTTTTCTTTACAATATTTCTTTTTTAAAAAAAATTTATATTTTTTATTTTATATGTATGAGTATTTTGCCCCCATGTATGTGTGTTCACAATATGTGTGCTTGGTGCCTGCAGAGGCCAGAAGAGCGCATCATATCCCTTGGAACTGGAGATACAGAGGGTTGCAAGCCACCATATGAGTGCTGGGAACTGGATCCTGGGAGCCATCTCTGCAGCCCCATACTTTTTTAAAATTTTTTTTCTAATCTCTTGCTGCTTTCTGGTGCGGGAGAATTGTTATATTCTGTCAATTATGTTTTAAGTAAATGCTGATTGGCCGGTAGCCAGGCTAAAGGTTAAAGTCCTTAAAAATGAAGGCTAAAGGTTAAAATCCTTAAAATAAAAAAGAAATAGAGTAGTTGGGTTTGGTGGCACATGCCTTTAATCCTAATACCTGGGAGGCAGAGGCAGACAGATCTCTAGGAGTTCAAGGTGTGGTAGCTCACACCTTTAATCCTAGCACTTGGGAGGCAGAGACAGGCAGATAGATCTCTGTGAGTTCAAGGACAGCCTGGTCTACAGACTGAGTTCTAGAACAAAGATACACAGAAACCCAGTTTCAAAAAGCCAAAAAGTAAAAATAAAAGAAATAGAGGTTAAAATAAAGCCACGTAAAGATGAAAAACACACAGAGAATCTTGATACTGTAAGTTATTATGCTCTCTTTGAATTGTTTGTATGCTGAAGAAGGAGCAACAGCTGCTAAAAGATATTTGCTTATAAATGCTGCTGAATTAATCCACGATAGGAATTTTGAAAATACCTTGACTTCAAAATTGAAGTCAAAAGGTATGTTACTTTAGAGAAGAGATTTTGCTTTTGTTTCTACAGGAAATGAGAGGCTGTGGATTCATTCTGAGTTAAGAAAAGTCAGGTTTGATCAAGGAAGACACTTGAGAAATCACCGGTAGGAACAAATGGCCCAGATGCCAGAGTTCTACATCCAGAACAGATTCAAGATGCTGCCTGAGATGATCAAGCCTCACAGGATACTCAGGTCAAGACTTGATCATAATTCTAAATTTTCTTAGGTCCCCATATGATTATCAGTGCCCATAACCAGCAGGAAGTAGCCTGGAGAACCATGCCCACATTCCCAAAAAAATGGACTATGGATCTTTTTTTTTTTTTTTGGGGGGGGGGAAGTGGTACAAAACAATAGTCTATATTCTGTCAATTATATTTTAAATAAATGCTGATTGGCTGGTAGCCAGGCAGGAAGTATAGGTAAGAAAACCAGACTGGAAGTAGAGGTGAAGCAATGAGAACAGGAGTATTCTGGGAAGAAGGGAGCTCTTTCCCACAGTCCCGTGCAGGCACAGAAGAAGCAGGATGTGACCTGCCCTGCTGAAAAAGGTACTGAGTCATGTGACAAACACAGATAAGAATAATGGTTAATATTAAATTATAAGAGCTAATACGAAGCCTGAACTAATGGGCCAATCAGTTTATAACTTATGGAGACCTCTGTGTGATTTTCTTTGGGACTTGCCGGCTGTGGGACCTGGTGGGAGGACAGAAACCCCAACAAGCCCGCTCCTCCTGTTACACTTCTTCATATATAGTTCTACTTTAGGTACCATCTGCAGTGCTAGCTTGGCAGTCATGAACGGCCTTTGTTTATGCTTGTCTTGAAATGTCCTTATTTCACAATCAATTTTCAAAGACAGCTTTTCTGGATATAATAGTCTTGGTTGGAAGTCACTTACGTTCAGGACCTAAAATGCTCTACTGTGTTTTAATGCTGCTGGTGAGAGATCTGATATTAGTAGATATTTTTGACTTTCCCCTTCCTTCACATTTTAGTATTACTTTCTTATATTTTTGAATCTTAAAATGATATGTTGTAAGGGTTTTTTTCTCTGCTTGTGTCTATTAGGGGACTCAAATGTCTCTTACATCTGGATATTCATTTCTTTCTATAGATTTGAGAAATTTCATGCTATAATTTCATTGTTAGTCCCTTAGCTTTTATCTCAGCTCTTTCTTTTATCCTATAAACTCTTAGATTTGTTGTTGTAGATGGTTGGGTCATACTCAGTATTTTCTTTCTGTGTTTTCTTTGTTTTGTTTTATTTTTTCCTTATTGATGTGTCAGTGTGGTATTTCCTTGAGCTTTTTATCTATCCTTGATAGTCTTTTTTTCTACTTGGTCAACTCTATTGGTGATTTTTTTACTGTTATTTTTTTATTTTAGTTCATTGAAGTTTTTTTTATTTCCAATATTTCTAGGAGTTTTTCCAAAATCTCCATTTCCTTGTTGAATTTTTCTTCCACGTTACTATTTTCAGTCTTATTGTGGAATTTTTCTTCCAGGGTGGTGATGTTTTCAACCTTTTTTCATCTTTAACTTTTTTCTCTATGTTGTTGACTTTCCTATTGAAATAATATTTTGTATCCATCTTAAGGTCACTGATCACTTTTACTAGTAAACTTTTAAAAATCTTTATCTAGCATTTTACCTATTTCAGTATCATTGAGTTGGTAGTTGAAGAGGACTCATGCTGACTTACTTTTTCATGTTTCATGTGATTCTTGTGATATAATTTGATAATCTGTTGTTTTCATATCTCTTCCAGTTTGATTTAGAGATCTTATTGAGCAGCTCAACTCTGCTTAATGAGGAGAGATCAAATTGCTGAAACAGCAACAACATCAACCTTTATAATATAGGGAAATGTACTTAAAACTAATTAAATGCTACTAATCTTTAATGTCCATTCTCAAGCACTGTAGACTGTGAAAGATGTTGAAAAATTATTTAGGGGGCGGGAGAGATGACTCAGTGGTTAAGAGCAATGATTGCTCTTCCAAAGTACCCAGGTTCAATTCCCAGCACCCACATGGCAGCTCACAACTGTCTTAAGTACAAGATCTGACATACTCACACAGACATACATGCAGGCAAAACACCAATGCATATAAAATAAAAATAAATTTTAAAAATAATTAATGGTAAAAGTGGAAATAGTAAAGGAACAAGATAGATGAAGAAGGCACAAAAGGGTAGAAATAGAGGAGAAACAAGGTTAAATTAGTTAAAAGACAAAGGAAATGAGTTAGGAGAGGGGTGAGTATGGTCAAAATATAGTGTACAGAATTCTCAAATACTTAAAAAACAAACAAAAAGAAGAGGAGTGAAAAATGTTACAGAACGAAGAGAAAGCTGTAACATGAGGGCCTGCTTGTTGAGGTTTCTGTCCTGCCCAGTTCTCGCAGTCGCAGTCGTTAGGTTCCAAAGATAAATTACACAGAGTTCTACATAAGTTATAAACTGATTGGCCCATTAGCTCAGGCTTCGTATTAGCTCTTATAACTTATATTAACCCATTATTCTTATCTATGTTAGCCACATAACTCAGTACCTTTTTTTCAGAGGGGCAGATCACATCCTGCTTCTTTGGTGTCTGGACAGGACTGCAGGAAAGAGCTTCCTTCTTTCCAGAATATTCCTGTTCTCATTGCCCTACCTCTACTTCCTGTCTGGTTTTCCCACCTATACTTCCTGCTTGGCTACCAGCAAATCAGCGTTTATTTTAAATATAATTGACAGAATATACACGATTGCCCCACACCAGAGAAGGAAGGAAGGTTATCTTCATCATGAGAGCACAAGAATGAATACATTTCACGAGAGGCACAGATGAAGAATAGGAAGTAATGTGACATGTCCAACACCGTGAATCAGCAAACCCCTAAGAGTAATGGGAGAGAAAGTAAAGAACGAACAACAGCCCAAATAACAAAAATTTTACAAAAGTGAATGAACATCTCTCACTAACAACATTGAATATAGACTCAAGTCACCAACAGAGAGGTGCTGGCTCCATTAAAAACCAAATCTGTTTTATCTGTTGTCTCCAAGAAACATGTCTCGTTGGTATAGACACTCAGACTGATAGCTAAAGTTAATATATCAAGTGAATGGGAGTCACAAAAAGCTATTACAAGATCTTTGATAGCTGAGAAAGTGGCTTTAGATAAGATTAGACAGAAGATTAAAAGGCCACTTTATAATAAAATAAACACTCCACCAAGAATATCCGACAATTCTAGATATCTGTGCACTGGATATTGTGATTCCAAGTTTCATAAACAGACACTAATGAACGTAAAATGTCTAAGAGCTTTTTATACAAGAATAGTGGATGACTTCTGTATTCCATTTTCATTTTTAGACGTCACCACATGGCAAATCAACAAAGAAACAGCAGAATTAAAAGTGAATATTCCACGCAAAAGAAGCATACAAATTTTTCTCAGCAGCCCATGAGACCTTCTCTCTAAAATTGATCACATTATGGGCTTCAATGCAAGCCTTAAAAATAAGAATCAATGTAATTTCTTATATCTTTTTGGGTCACGGTGCAATAAAATTAGAAATTGATAGGAAGAGAAATTACACAAATACTTGGAGACTGAATAATATATTCTTGAATAAGGAGTGAGTCATTGAAATCAGAGAAGAGAATAGAAACTTCTTAGAATCTAAGGAAATTAAAGTGCAACTTACCAGAACCTTTAAGATATATTTAAAACAGTTCTTTTTTTCTTTTTATTAAATTTATTTTTTATTATTAGATTTTTTTAATAGCAATCCCATTCCTACTTCCTCCTCTCCTTCCATTCCGTCCAGACACCCTCCCACCCCACCCCCTCTAATCCTAAGAGAGGGTAAGGCACTTTGCTTTGTGGAAGGTCCAAGGCCCTCCCTACTACATCTAGTCTGAGAAAGGTATATATCCAAAGAGAATAGGATCCCCAAAAGCCAGTACATGCAGTAGAGATAAATTCCAGGGCCACTGCTAGTGGCCCCTCAGTCTGCCCCAGCTGTACAATTGTCAAACACATTCAGAGGGACTACTTTGGTCCTATGCTTGTTGTTTCCCAGTCCTGCTGGAGTTGGTGAGCTCCCATTAGCTCAGATAAACTTAAAACAGTTCTTTCTAAAATTTATTTTATTTATTATTATGATGTATGTGTGCATATGATTATGTGTGGAGAGTGGCGTGTGGCAAGCACAGCACTCATGTGGAGGTCACAGGGCTCTGGGGTTGGTTCTTTCTTTTCACCTTCACACTCTAGGGACTGTACTCAGCTCACCAGCCTTGCATGATAAGTGCTTTGTCTACTGAGCCATCCTGTGGGACCATCACACTTCCACCCTCTTTTTTTTTTAAAAACATTTATTTATTTAGTATACAGTATTGTGTTTGCTTGTATGCCTGCAGGCCAGAAGAGGACACCAGACCCCATTACAGATGGTTGTGAGCCACCATGTGGTTGCTGGGAATTGAACTCAGGACCTTTGGAAGAGCAGGCAATGCTTTTAACCACTGAGCCATCTCTCCAGCCTTTCCACCCTCTTTAAGTTATGACAGTTGTAAGAGGAAAGTTTGTAGCTATGAGAGCCTACATTGAAAAATTAGAGATATAAAATAAGTAGTACGCATAAGGTCTTAGAAAAACAAGGACAAGACAAGCCCCCAAAGTACTAGCCAGCAGGAAACAATAAAGACCAGCATGGAAATTAATAAAATGGAGAGTAAAGCAACAATGCATAGACTCTATCAAAGAAAAAGCTGGCTGTTTTAAAGGGTAAAAAGATTGACAATCTCCTAGCCAAGCAGACCTCAGACTGAAGGAGAGAGAGAAAACTCAAATTAATAAAATTGGGGATAAAAAGGAGGAAAGGTACAACAAATTCCAATGAAATCTAGAGAAACTTGGGGAATACTTAAAAAAAAAATGCCTAGACACATACAGCTTGGCAAAAATGAAATAAACAGACTCAAGACAAGCAATGACATCAAGGCAGTGGTAAAGGCACCCACACGAGGAAAAGCCTAGCATCTTCCAAACTTTTCTGAGTGCTAACACTAGCACCACACAACTATTCTACAAGACAGAAAGGGATGGAGTACTTACGCAGACAGTATCACCCTTATGTCGAGATCAGATACGGCTATAAGAACACCAAAGGAAGTCATACATCATGAACACAGACACAAGAATGGTCAATAAAATTCTTGAAAATTGTGTTCAAGAACACATTAAGAAGACCATGACTAAGTTGGTTTTATTTAAGATTGTTTCTACATATGTAAATTAACAATTATAAGTGTGTAATTAGACTTAATTTCAGAAATCGTGTGATCATTTCAATAGATTCAGAAAAGACCTTTCCACACAAAAAGACTATGTACAAAATGATGGAGTCAACATGATACTAAATGGGAAAAATTGAAAACATTCCCTTTAAGACCAAAAACAAAGTTAGTTTTATGTCAACTTAACACAAGCTAGAGTTATTTTGGAAGTGGAATCCTCAATGGGGAAAATGTCCCCATTAGATTGACCTGAGGGAAAGCCATGGTGCTTTTTCTTGACTGCTGATTGATATGGGCAGTGCCACCTCTAGGCTGGTGATTCTGGAAAGAAAGCCTGCTGAGCAAGCCAGTAACCAGTGTTCTTCCATGGCTTCTTTATCAGTTCCTGCCCCGATTTCCTTTCATGTGGAACTGTAGATGAAATAAACTCTTTCCTTCCAAATTGCTTTTGGCCTCTGTGAGTACCCGCACATAAACTGTATACACATACACATATACACATGAGCAAAATAAAAATTCTTTAAAAATTGGCTAAATTAAGAGGTTTAGGGGTAGGCATGGCAGTGCATGCTTTTAGTTCCAGTACTTGAGAGGCAGAGGTAGGCTTAAATCCTGTGAGTTTATAGCCAACCTGGTCTACATAGTGAATTCCAGGCCATCCAGGGCAACATGGTGAGACCCTGTCTCAAAAAGCAAAACAAAACACCCACAACTCACCCCCCCCCCGCCAACACACACACCAGAAAAAGAAGTTTTTTTCAAGGGTTCTAAATAAAATCAAACCATGCTTGGTGGTACATGCCTGCAATCCCAGTACTTAGGAGGCTTGTATGAGTAGTTCAGTTGTTGAATATTATTTTAATAGACAAAGATGTGTTACATTTGTGTATGCTGCATTTGTTTAACTATGTAAAGATGTGTTGTACTTGTTTTACTTTGCCTGTCTAAGGCACCTGAATAGTCTAATAGAAAGCTGAACAGCCAATAGCTAGTCTGGAGAGGGAAAGATGGGACTGATGGGCAGAGAGAATAAGTAAGAAAAGTAATCTAGGATTGAGAGAGAAGAGAGGAGGAGAGAGAACAAAGGATAAAGAGAGGAGATACCTGGGGCCAGGCAGGCAGCCGCCAGCCAGCCAGACATGGAGTAGGACATGCAGAATGAAAGAAAGAGAAAAAGCCCCGAGATAAAACATAGATGAAGAGAAACAGGTTTCTCTTCATCTTTTCTGCTGTCTGCTGGGTAACTTCCCCCCCTCACACATTCTTTACATGCCTCCCCCATCAGCTTCAATTTAGATAACCTTCAGACTAAGGGAACAGAGTGCTGGATAGGGCCTGGGAAGACAACACATGCATTTGTGTATGCGTGTATGTGTGCACGTGTGCGTGCATGTATGTGTGTGTGTGTGTGTGTGTGTGTGTATTGCTGAAGATGGAGCTCAGGGCCACACATGTGCTATTCAGGTGTGCTACCACAGCCCTGTTATTTGTTTTTATATAGGATTTTTCACTTGTTGTGCAAAACTCTATGGAGACTGGTCAGAGAGTCATCATCATTCTTGTTTTCTAGATGAGAAAACTTGGGCTTCCAAAGAGGAAAAGGTGAGTGTAGAGTCTTGGACTGCTCATTTCTGGCTCAGAGATTTGCCATTGCCTGGCAGGGCTAAGCCAAGAACCACTTTCTAGGAGGTCCTGGTTTCTAGGTCAGGTAAGCAGCCAGCACTTTAGGGAGGTGTTGCTGGGTGGCTGAACTAGAATTCTGTTTGCTTTGCTTAGGAAACGGTGGGAGAGTCAGAGAGCAGAGGCCTATGAACTGCCGTGAGAAGGGAAGGAGGGACTTTGTGTAGCAGCCCAGGAATTCTAGTCAGGAATGAGAACCTTTCCACCTGCTGCTGTCCAAAGCGCCCAACGCCGTCATGGAATTTGCGTGCAGACAGCTAGGTCGGACTTTGGAAACCGAGGATGAAAAACGAGTTTCCTTCTCTCTGTTCACAGGGGCCAGCCAAGAGCCAGCTCCAGAGCTGGAACCAGGCCCCAGATCATAAAGTGAACTGCAGAACCAGTCAGTTATCGGTTTCAAGTCCGACTGCCTCCACTTATAAGGACTTTGGAACGTGGGGAGGATCCTCTGTGCTCTGTAAACCAGCAGAAAGTCAGACTTGTGGTTGTCAAGACCCCAGAAGGAACGGCAAACACACATGCAAAAGTGGAGTGCTCAGAATCTAGTTAGAAAATGGATTACTCTACTCCTTGCATTATGTCTAGGAAGAACTCTCTGATTAAGGCCTGAAGGATGATATATGGAGGTGGTATTGGGTAAGCAATATCCAGATACCAGGTATCTTAGAACTGGGGACTGTGAGCTTTAAGAAATACAACTTCCCAAGGACCTGGGGCCAGTCTGTACCTTCTTCCATAAGAGTGCTTTGATTTGTATTTTTGTTACTTGTAATTACTATAAGGGGATAACTGCTATTGTAATGGCATTTAGAAGTGCTCCTTTGGGAGCTGTATGGATCCTAAGGACTCCACTGCCTTGAGTTGACAGATGCTGGTATTGTAGAAATAGGCTTGTATGATCAGTGGGGTTGACCCTTCTTGCTCAGGGCGCTTCTGCAAAAGGCCCTCACCAGATCCTGTCCCTGAATCTTGGATTTAACCCCCCCCCCGCCAGTACCATGAGCTAATAGATTTCTTTCTCTATTCTTTTGGTCTTGGCAATAGTTTCTGGGGTACCTACTTAAACATTTTTAAATAAAATTTTAAATATGATCTTTGTATTCTTTTGGAATTTTGAAAAACAGATTTTGACCATATTCACTGCCATTCAACCCCTCAATCTTCCCAGATTTACTTCTACTTCCCCACCCCTCACAACTTTATGCCCCCGTTTTAGAGCCTCTGGATCCAGTTTGTGCTGCAGATGTGCACATTGGTGAAGGAGTCATCTACTGGAGAATGATAACTTGCCAGTGACCACACCCTTAAAGAAAACTGACTAACCTTCTCCCAGAAGCCACCGACTGTCAAAGCCTCCTCAATTAGGGGGGGGGGCATGTGAGCTCCTCTCTCTCCATGCCTGGGTGGTGCCTGGCTTGATCTTGTGGAGCTAATACATTTCTGTTTGTTATAAATTGTCCAGTCTGTGAGGGTTCTGTCACAGCAGAAACTAAGACAGCATCCCAGGACACTGGTCCTCTAATCCAGTCTTGACCTCATTCGAGCCAAAAATATACCATGAAGTCTCAACAAATCACTTATTTTTACTCTTGGCTCTTCTACTGATGAATTATGGGACAAAAGGCATGCCTGGTTATCCTTCTAGTTCTCAATTGCCTTGTCTGTTAAATGGACATAATGCTAATATACTTCACAGGGCTGTCGGGAGGGTGAAAATGTTTTATAAACCATAAAGGCCAGTTCAGACATGAGGATTTAATGTCATTATTACCATGTGATCTTCTGGCTCTAGAGAGAGCAAGGAAATGCCAATATAGAGGAGAGAATCAAACCAGTTTATTTTAGTCTAGATGGTCTCTAAAGGAGGCGAAATCTATGGTAGGGGGAGGCAGCCCTCTCTCAATGATGTATAGTCTCCTGGGTATATGTTCCCTTGTCTTCAGGGTGGGGGTGCCAAGTCAGCCCTTCAGCTTTGGCCATAACTCCTTTTGGATGTCATCCTCAGTTGTTTGATTGCCTGGTTGGAATTTGAACAGGCAAATAAAACTAAGTTCAGAAGGTAGAGTCCCACCAGAAACAGGTCAGTTTTACATCAGAGTGAAGATAGAATCCATAAATATTGGCTGAGCCAACAGTCATCTCAGCTATAGAGGCAATACAGAGGCCAGGAGAAGGGTTTGACTAAGAAACAAGCAAGCAGCTCTGGATTGGCTCTACCGACTAGCCAGTACTTCTCACACGAGTCTCCGAGTTTTATGTTCATTATCAAATGAGAGTATGTGAAATTCTCTCCTAACATGTAAGGCAGTGTATATATGGAACATATTATTTATATTGTTGAATGGCCTGCTCCCCAGAATTACCATTCCCTCAAAATGGAAACATTTGTCTCAGGAAGGAGCAGGACTGCCTGGAGCCTCAGGTGGTAAACAGAGAGTAAGCAAAAGGTCACATGTCCAAGAATGAACTCTGGGAAGATTCGCAGGGTCCCTACCAACAGTAAAAAACAGAAGACAGTTGCTGGGGGTGGAGACCCACCAGGCTGAGGAAAGGTGTTCAAACCACAAGTTTGAGGCTCTTGAGGCAGCTGGTGGTCCAGAGGCATAGTCTTCTGGAATCACCTTGGGTGGGCTTTCTGGTGATGCTTCTGCTTTTGAGTTATCCCTGCTCCTTGTAAGTAACTATGTTCCTGTTAGTAATTTCAATAAAAACTAATTGATTCACCACCCTGGACACTGGTGCAATTTTTACTTGATCTGGGCTCCCTTTCTTGGAGGAGATGGGTGTGTGTTGCCTCTCCCGGGAAGCCTGCCACACAACAATATTATGCATTTTAGTGTAGAGGATTGTTATATTTGTTATTCTGTTCTGAAAAGAGGGTATTGTTTTAGTTGTAAAGGGGGTCAGTTATGTTGGAGGGTATATATATATATATGTCACTTCATTTATTGAATAAACAATTAAAAATGAAGAGCTGTTGTTTTTTTCAGCTTTTGTTATTAGATTGTATTGTATTTATATAATCACTTTTGAAGAGCTGGTTTACTCAGTAGTAGGGGAACTCAGAAATGTCTGCTCTGGCATTGATTTTCTTTTTAGTGTGATGAAAAAGTTGTAAAAATTAGCAGGTGATGATGGCTGTACAACACTACAGCTATATTTGAAAAATACCAAAAG
Organism: Alexandromys fortis; assembly: GCF_014885135.2. Lineage (NCBI taxonomy): Eukaryota > Metazoa > Chordata > Mammalia > Rodentia > Cricetidae > Alexandromys > Alexandromys fortis. The sequence goes on from NW_026068217.1 coordinate 835,269, forward strand.
CTTTAAAGTGGTAAATTTTATCTTGATTAAAACAATTCAAATGAACAATTTTACACACAAGTTCTAATTGGAATTCAGGCTGGCAATGAAGCCTGACTTTGAAGCAGTGACAACAGGCCCAGGGTAGATGTGTCAAATGCTACTTCTTCTTGTATGAGGAGAGAGTCTGGAGAACTAGGGGAGCCTTTTCTATCAGTGCCAGGGGAAGGAGAGGGAAGAGGGGAAGGAAAGAGAGAATAAAAACAGCAGCACCTTCCAGAAGTACTCAAGATGTAATAACACTGTACAAATTCCCAGTCCATTTTTTTGGGGGCGGGGATCTCAAAAGCAGGTCCCATTATTGGCTCCACTGATGAGGATGTCCACATTTTCTTATGCGAGGGCCAAGTCAACCAGATATAGCTGCAAATACAGACTTCAAGTGATCAAGCATTTTTGTTTGCTGAAGACTAAGATGCGCTTTCAATGTGAAAGGTAGAAATATCCTGGGCAAGCCAGGTTGCCCTAAAATTCGTATCTTTGCAAGAAAGCAGAAGAAAAGGGATGGAGGATTGTGTCACAATCTTGTGATTTAGGACTTAAGGGAGGGAAGGCTTATTTTGGGTCACAGTTTGGGGGTGCAGTTCATCATGGTGGGGAAGGCAAGGTGGCAGGAACTTGAAGTCGTTGGTGACATTGTGTCTACACTCAGGAAGAAGAGAGCTATGAATGTCTATGCCCAGTTGCTTTCTCCTTTTTATGTAGTCTGAGACTCAAGATATGGAGTGGTGCTTCCTCTAGTTAGGGTGGGTTCTTGCCCCCTCAATTAATCTCATCAAGGTAAATTCTCACAGGCCTGCCAGGATGCCCCCCAGAGCTAGATAATCTCACAGGTGTTGGCCAGAGGCTTGTCTCAGGTGGTTCTAGATCCTGTCAAGTTGGCAATTTTAGTAATCACACTGGTGAATAGGAAACCATGAGGAATGACAGAGTGCCATTTCATGATGAGGGGTGCCAACCTCAGAGGGCACAACTCACAGCAGTAGTAGCAGTTGGAGGTGCAAAGCTCAAGAGTGGCATGTGAACTAGCACCTAAGAAATGGAAAACTGGGTTGCTGGCTCTTTCTATCATGAAGTTGGTGATTCATTTGTTTTGAAGCTGACAAGGGTTATTACACCTGATTTTTTTTCACCTGATTTTATTTATTTATTTATTTATTTATTTTAATTTATTAAAGATTTCTGTCTCTTCCCCACCGCCGCCTCCCCTTTCCCTCCCCGTCCCCCAATCAAGTCCCCCTCCCTCGTCAGCCCAAAGAGCAATCAGGGTTCCCTGCCCT
>NW_026068217.1:838447-852750 GCF_014885135.2 Alexandromys fortis
CCATTTTCTGGTGTCCTCTTCTATTTCTTTCCTCAAAGTCTTAAAGTTCTTGTCAAATAGATCTTTCACTTCCTTGGTCAGGGTTACCCCAAGATATTTTATGCTCTTTGTGGCTATCATGAAAGGTGATGCTTCTCTGATTTCCCTCTCTGTTTCTTTATCCTTAGTGTATAGGAAGGCAACTGATTTTTTGGAATTGATCACCTGATTTTTTTAAAAAAGAAAATTACCTTTTCTTTTCTTTTTCTTTTCAAAAATATTTATTTATTTATTTATTACGTATACAATGTTCTGACCACATGTGTCCCTGCAGGCCTGATTACAGGTGGTTATGAGCCACCATTACACCTGAATCTTAAATGTCAATTGGTTAGGTTTGCTCTGGGACTTGAGCTCAAGACAAGACATTAATTCCAATGTTTACTGCATACTGACCTTGAACTAAGTTATATACTAGAATATGTAGAGCAAACGTGGTAAATAGGATTGGCCTAACTGTTTGCCCTCATCAGAGCACTAGCTAGATATGAGAGACTCTAGGATGGATAACTAACATGACCCTGGGAGCCAGGGATGCTCTTCCAGAGGAAGGGAGATGTTAAGTCTAGGCCTGGAGGCTAAATAAGAACTTGCTAGATGGCAGACAAAAGTTTTAGGGATAGGAACCAAATAGTGGGGAATACGAAAGGGAGATCATGTCCATTTGGAGAATTATGATATAGTCGAATATAGCTGGAATGGGCTGTAATTCCCCCAATGTGGTCGGCAGACCATTTCTATTTGAGTTACATAGGTTGCTTCTTAAATAAAAAAGAGTTCTCCTCGAGTGAGTGTCATGCTCTTGCAGAGGACAAGGTTGGTTCCCAGTACCCACAGTTAGGTGGCTTTCAGCCACCTAAAACTTAAACTCCAAGAGACCTTGAACCTTCTTCTTTGGGCACTAGCACAACATGTGAGTGTGTGTCCATTCATGTGAACACACACACACACACACACACACACGCACACTACATTCGAGGCTCCCAATTTTTGAAAGCCCTAATTCCAAATTTTTTCACAAGTTGAAAGATTCCTTTTTCTATATCCCTGGTCTCAGTTCCAGAGCTGGATGGATCAACATCAGGAGATTAATTAATTAAAAAGACGAACTTGTTACCTCTGGAGAGCACAGTGATTGGGAAGGGATCCACTGAAAGATTTTGGCCAGAAAGTGACTTGAACTGAGTAGTCATTTAGAAAAGTTATGAAGTCTTATAGACAACGTGGGCTTGTCTATAATAACAGACTGAGGAGACAGCTTGGTCAACCAAATGCTTGCTCTGCAAGTATGAGGACCTGCGTTCCAGAGGCAGCCCTAATGTAAAAAAGCCGGTGTGCTGGCCCGTGCCTGTAATCCCAGAGCTGAGGAGGGAGAGATGGGTGATTGCGTGGGGCTAGTCTAGCCTACTGTTGAGTCCCAGTGAGAAGACCCCCATCTCCAAAGTCAAGGCGGATGGCTCCTGAGGAACAGTGCCTGTGGTTGAACGCTGGCCTCCACACACAAATGCACCTACACATTCAGGCGCCCCTGCACACATACAAATGCACTTAGATGCACTTACACCTACTCCCAGGTACACATGACCACACAGGCGCATGCCCATTTTCTGTTTCTTTCACACATCAATGGTTGTGATGACAGACTCATTTTCAAAGGCTAAGGTTTGTAATTTGAAAATCTGGAACACTAAATGTAGTATGATTATGCCCCTCCTTGGGTGACCCTGGGACCTGTTCAGGGGACCCACCTCAGTGAGTGGGCAAGGCAAGATCACAATTCCTGAGGCAAAGTGCAAAAGGAGAAGTCAAGAAGGTGCTAATTGGCACATTAGCCAAGCATGACCTACAACAACGAAGAACAAGTGCCATGAGGCAAGAGGAGCACATTCTGGCTGGAACTTCACCCACCCTCCCAGTCCCTTGTGGCCTATGGATAGTGACTTCTTGCCTTCAAGGGATGGTAACCTAGACTAAGGTGTCCTGAAGGGCACCAAGGGCTCCGCAGAGCAAAGCTGGGTGATTTGCTAAGCTATTATCTAAGAAGCATTTTTCATTTGGGTGAGGGACTGACTCATTAGGGGAGGAACCTGGACCTTGGAGATGTGTGGTGTGGCCTGACCTTCTAGGGTCAGCATGACTTGCTCGGGGTTAGTCCTCCCACTCTAATTGAGATGTTTGCTGCAGGTAAGAGAAACAGCTGCTGCTGTCCAGAGTAAAACAGTCACACAGAAACCTGCTCCTCATTCTGTCTCCTAGCTTCCCAGAAATGTCTGAAGCCCAGCCTTGGAGCTGGTATGTACTTTTAATTATTTCAAGAACTGGCATCGCTTGCCTCATAGTAAAAGTGTCATGAAATTACTGTAAAGTTGCATGAGTTTGGGCCATAAATCTTATTCACTTCAGTTACATCTCATACCTTAATTCACTGGAGTATAAAATGCCATTTACACTAGTTCTTAGTTCACTTAATCATAATTAAATGACCTCAGAGGGCAGTAATTCGTTGAGGCCTTGGCTTTGATGTGACATAAATAACAAACTTGGTTTGCCATGTGGATGGGTTCCTCCACACTTTTACGTTGACCACAGACCTCGTGGAGCATATAATGCCGGCTTTTTGGGGTGGGCATGTGCTCTGGTTACACAGAACATCTGGGCCACAGATGTGGTTGAGGGGACCATCTAAATGATCCCCTTTGGAGGTTTTTTCCCACCATCTTTAGGCCCCTTCTTGATTCTTTTAATTCTCCAAAGGAGGAGTCCTGTTGAGTCCAGGGAAGAGATGATGAAGACTCACCTCCTGTGGTTTCTCATCCTTGTGTTCTTTCTCTTAAAGGATCCCCTCAAAGGGATCAGTTGCTAAAGGACTTTCAGTCTTCATGACTAGGTATACAGTTTCCCAAAGCCATTTCTTGAACATATAACTTGTCTCCTGAGATCCAGACCTTCAAGACCATCATCCCTGGGACCATTGCTATGTGGGTCACACCATTTAACTTGGAAATGCCCTGTCGTCTTCCTCTCCTCTTACTCACCATCATTAGTGTTACTATCACCCTCTCGAGTTCCTAAATTCTAACACTTAAAGCTCGTGTAGGCAAGAATAGTTGCTGAATTCCCAGAGATGTCCACATTCTTATCTCTGGGTAACATGGCAAAGGGGAATTACAGCTCCAGGTAGAATTAAGGTTGCCAATCAGATATTTAAAGTTGAGGGGTTTAGTATATAGTTCAATGCCTGAGCACTTCCCTGTCATGCACAAACTCTGGTTCCAACTTTAGCACTGCAAAAACTAACCAACTAGCTGGTTAACTAAAGTTGCATACAATTTAAAATAGGAAGATTATCTCAGTTTTCTCATTGGACTCAACAAAATCACAAAGAAGGAGGAATGTCAAAGGAGAGAAGAAGGAAGGAGAGAGACAGAGAGTGAGGATGGAGAGAGATCACACTCTGTAAGGGAGAGGTGAAGTCTCTGAGTTTGAAGGAGGAAGATGATTCTAATTCTAGGGCTCTGGAAGCTAAAAGAGGATCACAAGTTGGAGGCACACGGGAAGCAAAAGGCTAGCCTGGGCTACTGATGCATGCCTTGTCTCAAAAATGAGGAGGACAAGAAAGTATAATACAGGCAGTGACTTTGATAAAATTATATTATCTGCTTATGTGAACTTCATGAAACATCTTATTTTATAAAATTAATATAGACAAATAAAAACCCTAAAATACTGCTGGTCCCAAGTATTTCGATAAAAGTTATACAATCTATATTTTTCAAGTACTGCCAATTGTGTAGATTTTCATGAGATCATTACTATTTTTTTTTTACCTTCTGAAAGGTAATGTTCCTGCTGTAATAATTTATTATTGTTTGGAAAATCTACACCAAAACTTAATGGGCGGAAATATTAATTTACTGTTATTGGACTGAGTAGTTCTGGCCTGGGTGATTGTTCTGCTTCCGTAACACGTGTTGGGATTCTTCTGTGATCACAGTTCAGCTGCTGAGCATGAGGTCATGTGTCTACCATTACAGTATACCGTACAGAATAGTTTCACTGCGCTAAAGATAGTTTGCCTATGCATCCTTGTCTCCTGTCCAAAGATCCCTGGCAACAGAGATCGTTTTTATTCTCCCTATAGTTTTGCCTTTTCTGGAATGTCAGATGATTGGAATTACATGGGGCAGCTTTTTCAGGCTAGCTTCTTTCGCTTAGCGAGGAATTTGTTTTCCTTTCCTTTCTGTTGGCATTTGGTGGCATATGAAGGCTAAAGATAGACCTGACTTGATCCTTGGGGACTTCTCCCTCTTGAGATTTCCTCCAGGCATTGTGTTTGGAAGGCATTTGAATAAATTTTATGAGTAACCCAGACAGGATGAGAAAATAAACAGACAATTGTGCCAACCATCGGATGTGTCTGCATGAATTCTGAAAAACAGCTGTGGTAGATCATTAAAGTAATTGTCCTTAATGAATCATGCCTCCTAGGATCTGCCTGCGTTAATGGTTCCCTCCCTCTTCAACTCTTGGCTAAGTAACTTGCTTTGGCCACCGAAACATTAGCAAATGTGACATAAACAGAAGCTTGAAAACCCCTTGTGCATTGATTGGGGCTCTCCTCTTGCTTCTGGGAAGTCTTTGTGCCACATATGAAAGCCATGAGGCTGCCCACTCCGAGGAGAGGCCACACTGAGGAAGGCAGAGACTTGCTGAGAGCCAGCGTTGACTGTACCACATCTGAGTGAGGCCATCCATCCAGTCCCAGGTAAGTTAGTGGATTCCTATAGCCACTTGAGTGACCCAAGGGAGTGCAGATCAACTTACCCATGTCTCAAGTGCTTGTGGGCTTTATAGACTGGCTATTTCCTGCCACTAAGTTTTCCTTTCTTTTGAGACGATGTCTTGTCCAGACTGACCTTGAATGGTAACATTCTTCTTGCCTTAGCTTCCCAAGGACAGGCGCACTCAGTTTCTGCCACTAGGTTTTGAGGGATTGTGTTAATATTGTGGTAACTCATCACTTCATGGCCATTTGCAGTGCACATTTGAATTACCTGTTAGGGGCCATTTTCTGAGGCCAATGGGCCAGTAAGTGTGCTGACGACACCTGCAAAAGTCTAGAGAAGAGGGATTTAAACACACTGAGAAAACCCAAAAAGTATTATTCTCAATCTGATCTTAAAGACATCTCAGGTGCGTGCATGCTTGCGTGCATGTGTGCATGTGCACGTGTGTGTGTGTGTGTGTGTGTGTGTGTGTGTTGCACGCTAGGTCAGGGCTTCACCACTGATCTGTACACTGTTTTCACACATGCATCTTAAAAAGCTCCATAGTATAAAGGGCGGACAGGAGACTGCTTAGATGAGAGTAGAAGCTGCATGAGAAGCTAGGATTCTTAATCTAACTGATGCCTTACCCACCACACATGCTGTTTGCTCTCTCCCGTGCGGCGGGGCCTAAAAACCAGCTTTCCAGGGGACGCTAACTTCCTCCACTGGCACTCAAAAGTTTGTGTTTTCCACTTGTCTTTCACAGGAGGTAGAGCAAGATGTGAGGGCTGTGAGCCAGCTGAGGAACATGGAGGGGCTGGGGACCATTAGCAGGCTTTACTGTGTTGAACCCGGAAGATGCCAGGCCAGGTGAAGCCTAGCTTTTGCTAGGAGGGAGGTCAGTGGAAAAATCGCCTTGGAAGCTGAAAAGGAGGAATGTGAACACTTGAGAAAAATATCTACCTCATTGCTCAGCAAACTCTGAGACCACCCTCCATGCTGGTGGATAAAACCCAAACTCTGGCAGATTTTCTTCTCATCACAGTCAGACTTGAGTACCCGAGATAACTTAATATACTGCAATAATGCAATTAAGCAGGCTCCTCAGGCCCAGCTTCCAGTCTCACTCACTTTAACAAATATAATTTGGGTGACATCATGAAAAACAACATTCTTCTTGTGAGTGGATGTAGATTACAAGAAAAATGATCACATGGCTTAGCCTTGGCAAGCGGAGAGAAAGCACTAAATTTGGCCTTCAAGAAAGTGTGTTCTGTAAATGTCTGCTGCTTACACAAGTGACAGGGTTTGTTTAAAACCTCCTGCGAGCACGCGTGCATGTGTGTGTGTGTGTGTGTGTGTATGTATGTATGTATGTGTGAATTCATGTGTGTGTGTATGTGTGTATGCACATGCCCTCTTGCACACATGCATGGCTATGACTCTGACCACTACTTTTAAATTCAATGTACAGATGTAATGTAAATTCAGCTCTCAACGTGACATTATTTATCTAAGACTTTTGTTTCACACAAGAATGATAAGAACCAAGATTGAGAAGTGGGAATTGAAATATCCAAGACCACACAACACAACCATGACAAAAGCTGGGTTAGAATGTAAATATTCTGAGTGCTAATCCCAACTCCTCACTCCCATTTTACTCAGAACTGGTTTGAAGTAAGTAGGAGCCACCTCAGCCAACTGTGGTCATGCTTCTACAAAATGGTACCTTTTCCTGGTTGCGGCACACATCTGTAATCCTAGCACACAAGGGGTTGAGACAGGCCTGGGCTACATAGGGAAAACATGTTTCAAAAAACTCCAAACAGAACAGAACAGAACAAAACAAAACAAAATAAAACACGTATTCCTTTTCTTCGCTTCTAGCAGGTAGCTTTTGTTTGTTGTCCTTGAAACAATGTCATTCACCATAGCAATAAGGATTGTCTGGAGCCTGATGCTGGCTTGTATTTAGCTGCAAAAGCCTCTACTACCCTGCAGAGGCCACAGGTTGGCAGGGGAACAGTCTGTGCTTGGCTATAAGAAGCCAAGTGACGACAGGCCCCAAATATAATCCTTCGCATTGACAGTGGCAGCAAGGGACTTTGATATGGGCACTGTGCCTTATTTATTAACCTCCAACATTATGGTTGGTACTTTGATGTATGTAAGAATACAGCCTTCAGCATCTGGCTGTCCAACTCAAATTCTACTCAGACCACATACTAGAGACAAGATCTTAGATAAGTCATATCAGCTACTTGAGTCTTGGCTTCATTATCTAGTAAATAAACTGAATAACAGTACCTACCTTGCACAGTAGTTGGGTAGACTTTACTAATATCAATAACATAATGTTATTAATGCTAGTATTAATATTGGTTTTGTGAAGCAAAGTCTCAAGTAGGACAGATTGGTCTTGAATTTGCTATGTAGTAAGTGATGATCTTCAGGCTTCTACTTCCTGAATGCTGTAATTACAGGCCCATACCACCACACCCAGCTTTAATCAATTAATTAATTTACTCTTTGAAAGTTTCATATATGCATATAATATACTCTCTGATCACACTCATCTTTCTATCCTTTCTTATCTGCCTCACATTCACAGCAACCGTATCTTTTGAGATAGTTTCATTATGTAGCTCAGGCTGGCCATGAACTTGTTATCCTTCTTCCTCTGATTTCTGAGTGCCAGGATTACAGGTGCCTTTTCTCAAAAACAAAAACTAAATCAAAGCAGTAAACCCAACCTAAACCACCAAATCCAAACCCCAAGCCCACAAATCAAAAACCTGAGACTAAGTATACATAAAGTGCCTAGCATACAGTAAGTGTGGAATATCAGCCTCTACCTGTCATGTGGAATGGAGAGATGAAGAGACAGCCATTGCCTTAATAAAGGTTTATCTAAAAAGGAAGAGCTGAGCTATGTACTCAAGTCATTTTTGTCAATTTTCATGGCTTTGTTCCCCTCAACTCTCCTTATCTGTGATAAATATCACTCATTATCTCGCTAATATCTTTCCCTAAATTCTTGTTTTTAACTTATTTTCTTCTAGTTTTCCACAGTGCTACATATTGAATTCAGGACATTATGCTATACCTTCTTCTGCCTAACCTTTCAATCCCACAAGCAAGACCTTTTTAGGGGCACAGAGGCATTGAGACTGCTGATGGGAGCCTCTGCCATCACACGAATCCACCATCAATCGGGAATTTGATGCAATGTCATTTCTTCCAGGTGTGCTAAAATCAATTTTAGTGGTGGTAGTGGTGATGACAGAGGTAGGGAATAAAAGGTATGGTCCAGGCTTTGCCAGTGTCAGTTAGAGAGTGGCTCATTGTTTGGAGCATCTTGATCAAACCTATGTATGATATAAAGATCAGAGTGTTATTAGAGTTGTTTGGGTTTGGTCCTGGGAACAACTGTTAAAGACCAAACTCTATTCTGAGGTGACTTGGAGTTTTAGGGTGCTAATAATAGACACCTGCTTTTGGTATAGCATTGTTTCCATTACCTTCTGGCTCTAGACATATAACCTGAAGTATCTCAGTGCCTGAGAAATGGCCACAGAAAAGATATGGGAACCGAGATACTGGAGGTATCTAGATGACTTACTGGTAAATGCCATCAGAATTAGAAATTAGAAGTTGAATGGTGGTGGCACACACCTTTATTTCAAGCACTTGGGGGGCAGAGGCAGGTGGATCTCTGTGAGTTTGAGGCCAGCCAGGTCTACATAGAGAGTTCCAGGATAGCCAAGGCTACCTGTCTCAAAAGGAAACAAATGAAAAAATGATTAGAAATTAGAAAATATCTCATACAGTGCATGTGGAGGAGATAGGGGTGAGATAAAGGTATTCTAGGCTGAACAAAATATAGTGAGCAGGCCTTGCTCACTTTGGAAACTTAGGTGTTAAGGAAACTCCAATAGCTTCTCTAAGCCTTAGGGTCTTTTCCCGGGGTTGACCATCTGTTCTACTTCTAGGCATTGTGCAAAGCACATGATGTTACCTCCCTCTTCATTCCAAATCACCAGTGGCCTATCCTTACATTTATAAAAGATCCACATTCAATATTATGGTGTTAAAAAGAATTTGCAGATACTATTTGGAGGATTTTAGTAAATGTTCTTTGAGGAGAAGGACCAAGGGGCTGGAGTCAGATTCTAGGAAGTACTGACTGAAAAAAGCAGATGGCTATGCTCAGCAACATTTAGACTTTGTTAGCTCTTGGCCTAGAGACTAGGCTCAGTATTTAAGAAAACTTGTTCTTGCAGAGGATCCAGGTTCAGTTTCCAGCACTCACATGGTGGCTCACCGCCATGTTCCAGGGGGGTCTGATTCCTCTTCTGGCTTTTATAGGCACTAGGCACACACATAGTGTACATACATTCATAAAGGCAAAATACTCATGCATATTAGGTTAAATAAATGAATCTGAAAAAAATAGACTTGGTTAACAAGATGAAGGCTTGTGAGCATTACAGAAAGGGATTGGTCACTGGAAGCTGTCCTGCCAAAGGGAACCACCCTCTTCTCCAGGTGTGATTATTAGAATTAAGGACAAGGGGAATACTTTAGCCAAGGTTCACACTGATTTTTTTTCTGTAATACCTTTGTGGACTGAGACCAAAGTTGTGAAATATTATTTTAAGATGTGTTACATTCATTTATGCAAAACCGTGTTACATTTGTTTGATTAAATAAAGTTAACCTGGGGTCAGGAGGCTGAGTCGGCAAATAGCTGACAGGAAGTGGGAGGGCAGAACAACGTGTAGCTAGGGTTCTTAAATGAGGGCTGAACAGAAGGACATTGGGTTTTTCAGGAGATGTGAGCTAGGAGAGAAGGTTAGCTACTTGCTATTCAGCCTCCCTGAGCAAGCAGAATTTCACCTCAACCTTTGAATCCTGAGTTCTATAGAGGGACAGAGATCTAGAACAAGTTTCCTTTGGCAACCGTGATAGTGCTGGTACCTGAGGGAACAGAAGCCCCCTGGCTATGGCCTGTGTGACTGAACTACTGGTAGCTTCAGTGTTGCAGTTGTCAGTTAGGACAGCAGTTGCTTAAGGGGCAGCTACTGACTTTAAAGGAGAACAACATTTGGTGCCCAACATGGGGCATCAATATGTTGGTTGTTTGTACTCTTTTCACTCTTTTGGCTGCCACCTAGCTCCCAAATAAACACATAAAGACTTTTTATTACTTATTAATGCCTGACCTTAGCATGGCTTATTTCTAGCCAGCCTTTCTTAAATTTGCCTCTGGGCTTTTATCTTTATTCTATATATCTTTCTTTACTTCTTTTTTCTATGACTTGCTGTGTAGCTGGGTGGATGGTCCCTGGCGTCTGCCTCCTTCTCTGACTCCTTGATCTTCTCCTCCGAGAATTCTACTCACTTTTATTCTCTCTGCCTGCCAGCCCTGCCTATCCTTTCTCCTGCCTTGCTATTGACCATTTAGCTCTTTATTAGACCACTCAGGTGTTTTATACAGGGACAGTAACACAGCTTCACAGAATTAAACAAATACAACATTAAGGAATTCAGCAATCTTTGCAGCATTAAACAAATGCTTCACAGCATAAATGAATTAGCACATCTTAACTTAATATTCCACAACAGACAAGAAATATAGTAGCACAGTACAAGATTCATAACTTGAACCAAAAGATATTTAATTCAAGAGGCAGCCTCTAAGTGCCTCATTGGATTTGGCCTTTTTTTCAGTCAACACTTTTGTTTGTTTCTTTGGGACAAGATCTTGTACTGTAGCTTTATCTGGTCTAGAAATCTTGATCCTTTTGCCTCAGTCTCCCAAGTGCAGGATTATAGACGTGTGCTATCACGTCCAAGATTCTAATCCACATTTTTCTCTTTTTATTAGTTCTTTGAGAATTTTATAGACTCCATTTTTTACCTTTTTATCTTCTCCCCATAGTCTTCTCAGATCTATTCCCCCTTCTCTACCCATTAAACTTAGTGTCATTTTCTTTCTTTCTTTCTTTCTTTCTTTCTTTCTTTCTTTCTTTCTTTCTTTCTTTCCTTCTTCTTCATCCTCCTCCTCCTCCTCCTCCTCCTCCTCCTCCTCCTCCTCCTTCTTCTAAAAAATCCTTTGAGTACAATTTTTGCTTTCTTCTTCTTCTTCTTCTTCTTCTTCTTCTAAAAAATTTTTTGAGTACAATTTTTGCTGCCCATATACTCCTGGATGTATGACCTTCACCTGAGGGAAGCCAAGCAATAAGAGGCTTCACCTTTAAGAAAACTGACTCCCCCTCCAAGCATCTATCAATTGCCAGTAACTCTTTAGTTAGGGATTGGACTTTGTGCTCACCTTCCCTCTCTATGCTGGGATTTTGTCTGACCCAAACCTGTGCAGGTCTTATGCATGCTGTCTCAAAAGCTATGAATTCATATGTTCAACTTCCCTGTTGTGCCCAGAAAACAGTTTCCTTGTAGTCATCCATTGCCTCTGGTACTTAAAATTTATCAGCCCGTCTTCTACAATGATGCCTCAGATTTGGGGGTAGGAGGTGTGATATGGTTATCCCATTTACAGCTGAGCTTGAGTTTCTTATTATTTGTACTCTGATTAGTTATGTGTCTCCATGTTAATCATCATCTAATACAGATAGAAGCTTCTCTGATAATGGTTGAATGATGCACCAATCTATGGGTATACCAATAAGTAGTCAGTAGTCTGTTTAATATTATGTTAATTTAACAGAATAATAGTAGTAGATTATTTCCTAGGGCCTATGACCTATCTAGCCACAGTTCTTAGCCTCAAAAATGGAGCCAGACATGGGTTTCAAGTTGTGCACTGGACCTTAAATCCAACCATAAAATGATTGGTTACTTCTATGACATTCTTGCCACTATTGCACCAGTGGGCATGTCTCACTATGTTGGTCATTGATATAGCTTTCAGGGTTCACAGCTAGGTAAGACTGGTAGATTGCAGAATGAAGACTGGACAGACTAGAATAACAAGTCAGAATAAACAAAATGACATTAAAAAGGAAGAAAATGGATGTTGTTTTTGCAAAAGTCTAGGATAGTGAGATCTTACTGGATCACAATTCTTGTAACTAAGACTTGAGAATTACAGTTGACAGAATAGTAGGAGCCAAAGTTATGATGTGGCTATTAAACAAAGCTGCCAAGAAAGTAAGTGCTTTGTTGATATGCAGATCAAAAGGAGGGTTAGCCCCAGAGTACTCTAGACTTCTGACCCTAATTTCTGGGGCATTTGCTTCCCTGTTTCCCATAATCTTTAGTTACACTTAGGAACCCCACCTCTGGCTTTTTGAGACAAATTTTCTCTGGGTAGCCCTGGCTGTTCTGGAATTAGCTCTGTAGATTAGGCTGGCCTTGAACTCACAGAGATCTGCTTACAACTGCTTCTGGAGTGCTGGAATTAAAGGTGTGCACCACTACTGCCTGGCTACATTTGGGAACTTTTCATCTGCCTTTTGAGTGCTGGTCTACCCTGGGGTTTCCTCTCTTTTCACTCTGTATTTTGTATTAGGGTATAACCATTATTCTCCATATCTGTGGACATATTGTGCTGAGGATTCCTGAAACTTTTGTCCATTTTTGAATAAGCATTGTCACCACCCTAGCAAAGGGTGTCATTATTTCTTACACAGGCAGTGAATTTGCCTATTAATTCACTCCTGTTTCCATTCCAGCAACACTGACACTGTCTTTCTAAGGAAGAGCCTAGATTCTGACCTCTCCCTTGATAATTCCTAAATAGATAAATTCAAAACTCTTAACATGGCATTCAAGGGCCCTTACAATCTGGACTCTAACATTCATTTTCCAATCTTTATCTCCTCACACTTTCCTACCTCCCTTCTGTCCCTGTCTTAGCCACGCAACCTAAAACTCATGATCTTGAGTGCTGAGACCCAGCAGGCTGAATTACCAACTGTACACCACCATACTCAGCCTAATGTCACCTCTCGTATTTTTTTTTTCCAGGAGCTCTACAAATAATCAACATCTACTGAGTACTGGAGCCCCTGAAGTTCAGGTTATGGTGCCTTTCTTTTCAGTGGGGCTGATGGCTGGCACTTAGCTCAATACTTCACTTGCTTTTCTGTGTTTGTGCCCTTTCTAACATTTGTCTCCCAGCCAGGATTCATCCCTTCAACTTTCCGTCTGCTGAACTCCAATTCATTCTTCAAGCTTAGATCTTATGCGAGGTCCACTAGGAAGTTGGCTAGAGTCTCCCAATAGAGTAGTAGTTTGCTTTTTAGTCCCTAAGCCTTTTGCTTGCATGTCTCATTATTTAATTCTCCTTGGTTGGTATTTTTGTGACACACACACACACACACACACACACACACACACAGAGAGAGAGAGAGAGAGAGAGAGAGAGAGAGAGAGAGAGAGAGAGAGGCAGTTCTTGACTTTTAAAACTGGGCTGTCCTTCTAGGGAAGTATTTTTCTGAGGACAACAGTTCTTGGGGTGTTTGCTCCTAAGAGGATGGGAGCACATCTTCCATTAAGGATCATTTTATCTTTCTCTGTTTCTGGGACCCAGCAGGCTGGATAAAAAGCCCGAGAGACTCCCAGATGCTCTTCTTCAATACATAACTAAGCTGGTGGGCAGGGAAATGTTCCTGGAGAAAGGAATTTGGTCAATGCAATAAAAGCCCAGCAATGAAGGCACGCTAATGGGAATTGTCAGTAGTGAGGGGCTGGCTCCCACTCCCTGGGGAATGCCAAATGCCTCAGGAGTCTATTTTAGGGAGGAGAAAAGAAGGAGAAGGACACACATTTATACAGATGAGAACCTTTCTCCTCCCTATGACCTTTTTGCCTGCCAGATGGCCCCTGGCAGGCTGCACAGTACAGCTCCCCTAGGATTCTGCAAAGGTGAGGATTTGGGGCCAAGAAGGGTGGGGAAGTCTGTAATCTGTTTGGTGTTACTTAGAACATCCCTTCTCTCACACAGACATACAGTTACCTCTCCCAACTTCCCCTTGGAAAATTGTGATCAACACACCCTCATTTTGTTGGCTATCTCCCTACCTTTAAGTACCGAAATCTTTGGGAACGTTTTTCCTTAACATCTCCTCAAAAAATCTTCTCCCAGTCAGTAGGTTGCCTTTTTGTCTTAGTGACAGTGTCCTTTGCTTTACAGAAGCTTCTCAGTTTCAGGAGGTCCCATTTATTCAATGTTGTCCTTAATGTCTGTGCTGCTGGGGATATACGTAGGAAGTGATCTCCTGTGCCCATATGTTGTAGAGTACTTCCCACTTTCTCTTCTATCAGGTTCAGTGTGTTCAGCCTGATATTCAGGTCTTTAATCCATTTGGACTTGAGTTTTGTGCATGGCGATAGATATGGATCTATTTTCATTCTTCTACAGGTTGACAACCAGTTCTGCCAGCACCATTTGTTAAAGATGCTTTCTTTCTTCCATTGAATACTTTTAGCTCCTTTATCAAAAATCAGGTGTTCATAGGTTTGTGG